>NC_136482.1:200683988-200781488 GCF_053919585.1 Euprymna scolopes
AATGTTATTAATATAATGTTAATAATGTTATTAATATAATGTTAATAATGTTATTAATATAATGTTAATAATGTTATTAATATAATGTTAATAATGTTATTAATATAATGTTAATAATGTTATTAATAATGTTAATAATGTTATTAATATAATGTTAATAATGTTATTAATATAATGTTAATGTTATTAATATAATGTTAATAATGTTATTAATATAATGTTAATAATGTTATTAATATAATGTTAATAATGTTATTAATATAATGTTAATAATGTTATTAATATAATGTTAATAATGTTATTAAATATAATGTTAATAATGTTATTAATATAATGTTAATAATGTTATTAATATAATGTTATAAATGTTATTAATATAATGTTAATAATGTTATTAATATAATGTTAATAATGTTATTAATATAATGTTAATAATGTTATTAATATAATGTTAATAATGTTATTAATATAATTTTAATAATGTTATTAATATAATGTTAATAATGTTATTAATATAATGTTAATAATGTTATTAATATAATGTTAATGTTATTAAATATAATGTTAATAATGTTATTAAATATAATGTTAATAATGTTATTAAATATAATGTTAATGTTATTAAATATAATGTTAATAATGTTATTAAATATAATGTTAATAATGTTATTAATATAATGTTAATAATGTTATTAATATAATGTTAATGTTATTAAATATAATGTTAATGTTATTAAATATAATGTTAATGTTATTAATATAATGTTAATAATGTTATTAATATAATGTTAATAATGTTATTAATATAATGTTAATAATGTTATTAATGTAATGTTAATAATGTTATTAATATAATGTTAATAATGTTATTAATATAATGTTAATAATGTTATTAATATAATGTTAATGTTATTAATATAATGTTGAAACGTTATTAATATAATGTTAATAATGTTATTAATATAATGTTAATAATGTTATTAATATAATGTTAATAATGTTATTAATATAATGTTAATAATGTTATTAATATAATGTTAATGTTATTAAATATAATGTTAATAATGTTATTAATATAATGTTAATAATGTTATTAATATAATGTTAATAATGTTATTAATATAATGTTAATAATGTTATTAATATAATGTTAATAATGTTATTAATATAATGTTAATGTTATTAAATATAATGTTAATGTTATTAAATATAATGTTAATAATGTTATTAATATAATGTTAATAATGTTATTAATATAATGTTAATAATGTTATTAATATAATGTTAATAATGTTATTAATATAATGTTAATGTTATTAAATATAATGTTAATAATGTTATTAATATAATGTTAATAATGTTATTAATATAATGTTAATAATGTTATTAATATAATGTTAATAATGTTATTAATATAATGTTAATAATGTTATTAAATATAATGTTAATGTTATTAAATATAATGTTAATAATGTTATTAAATATAATGTTAATAATGTTATTAATATAATGTTAATAATGTTATTAATATAATGTTAATAATGTTATTAATATAATGTTAATAATGTTATTAATATAATGTTAATAATGTTATTAATATAATGTTAATAATGTTATTAATATAATGTTAATAATGTTATTAATATAATGTTAATAATGTTATTAATATAATGTTAATAATGTTATTAATATAATGTTAATAATGTTATTAATATAATGTTAATAATGTTATTAATATAATGTTAATAATGTTATTAATATAATGTTAATAATGTTATTAATATAATGTTAATGTTATTAAATATAATGTTAATAATGTTATTAATATAATGTTATTAATATAATGTTAATAATGTTATTAATATAATGTTAATAATGTTATTAATATAATGTTAATAATGTTATTAAATATAATGTTAATAATGTTATTAATATAATGTTAATAATGTTATTAATATAATGTTAATAATGTTATTAATATAATGTTAATAATGTTATTAATATAATGTTAATAATGTTATTAATATAATGTTAATAATGTTATTAAATATAATGTTAATAATGTTATTAATATAATGTTAATGTTATTAATATAATGTTAATAATGTTATTAATATAATGTTAATAATGTTATTAATATAATGTTAATAATGTTATTAATATAATGTTAATAATGTTATTAAATATAATGTTAATGTTATTAAATATAATGTTAATGTTATTAAATATAATGTTAATAATGTTATTAATATAATGTTAATAATGTTATTAATATAATGTTAATAATGTTATTAATATAATGTTAATAATGTTATTAATATAATGTTAATAATGTTATTAATATAATGTTAATAATGTTATTAATATAATGTTAATAATGTTATTAATATAATGTTAATAATGTTATTAATATAATGTTAATAATGTTATTAATATAATGTTAATAATGTTATTAATATAATGTTAATAATGTTATTAATATAATGTTAATAATGTTATTAATATAATGTTAATGTTATTAATATAATGTTAATAATGTTATTAATATAATGTTAATAATGTTATTAAATATAATGTTAATAATGTTATTAATATAATGTTAATAATGTTATTAATATAATGTTAATAATGTTATTAAATATAATGTTAATAATGTTATTAATATAATGTTAATAATGTTATTAATATAATGTTAATAATGTTATTAATATAATGTTAATAATGTTATTAATATAATGTTAATAATGTTATTAATATAATGTTAATAATGTTATTAATATAATGTTAATAATGTTATTAATATAATGTTAATGTTATTAAATATAATGTTAATAATGTTATTAATATAATGTTAATAATGTTATTAATATAATGTTAATAATGTTATTAATATAATGTTAATAATGTTATTAATATAATGTTAATAATGTTATTAATATAATGTTAATGTTATTAAATATAATGTTAATAATGTTATTAATATAATGTTAATAATGTTATTAATATAATGTTAATAATGTTATTAATATAATGTTAATAATGTGATTAATATAATGTTAATAATGTTATTAATATAATGTTAATAATGTTATTAATATAATGTTAATAATGTTATTAATATAATGTTAATAATGTTATTAATATAATGTTAATAATGTTATTAATATAATGTTAATAATGTTATTAAATATAATGTTAATAATGTTATTAATATAATGTTAATAATGTTATTAATATAATGTTAATAATGTTATTAATATAATGTTAATAATGTTATTAATATAATGTTAATGTTATTAAATATAATGTTATTAATATAATGTTAATAATGTTATTAATATAATGTTAATAATGTTATTAATATAATGTTAATAATGTTATTAATATAATGTTCATGTTATTAAATATAATGTTAATGTTATTAATATAATGTTAATGTTATTAAATATAATGTTAATAATGTTATTAATATAATGTTAATAATGTTATTTAATGTTAATAATGTTATTAATATAATGTTAATAATGTTTATTAAATATAATGTTAATAATGTTATTAATATAATGTTAATAATGTTATTAATATAATGTTAATAATGTTATTAATATAATGTTAATAATGTTATTAATATAATGTTAATAATGTTATTAATATAATGTTAATAATGTTATTAATATAATGTTAATAATGTTATTAATATAATGTTAATAATGTTATTAATATAATGTTAATAATGTTATTAATATAATGTTAATGTTATTAAATATAATGTTAATAATATAATGTTAATAATGTTATTAATATAATGTTAATAATGTTATTAATATAATGTTAATAATGTTATTAATATAATGTTAATAATGTTATTAATATAATGTTAATAATGTTATTAATATAATGTTAATAATATAATGTTAATAACGTTATTAATATAATGTTAATAATATAATGTTAATAATATAATGTTAATAATGTTATTAATATAATGTTAATAATGTTATTAATATAATGTTAATAATGTTATTAATATAATGTTAATAATGTTATTAATATAATGTTAATGTTATTTAATATAATGTTAATAATATAATGTTAATAATGTTATTAATATAATGTTAATAATGTTATTAATATAATGTTAATAATGTTATTAATATAATGTTAATAATGTTATTAATATAATGTTAATAATGTTATTAATATAATGTTAATAATGTTATTAATATAATGTTAATAATGTTATTAAATATAATGTTAATAATGTTATTAATATAATGTTAATAATGTTATTAATATAATGTTAATAATGTTATTAATATAATGTTAATAATGTTATTAATATAATGTTAATAATGTTATTAAATATAATGTTAATAATGTTATTAAATATAATGTTAATAATGTTATTAATATAATGTTAATAATGTTATTAATATAATGTTAATAATGTTATTAATATAATGTTAATAATGTTATTAATATAATGTTAATAATGTTATTAATATAATGTTAATAATGTTATTAAATGTAATGTTAATGTTATTAAATATAATGTTAATAATGTTATTAAATATAATGTTAATAATGTTATTAATATAATGTTAATAATGTTATTAATATAATGTTAATAATGTTATTAATATAATGTTAATAATGTTATTAATATAATGTTAATAATGTTATTAATATAATGTTAATAATGTTATTAATATAATGTTAATGTTATTTAATATAATGTTAATAATGTTATTAATATAATGTTAATGATGTTATTAATATAATGTTAATAATGTTATTAAATATAATGTGTTATGTTATTAAATATAATGTTAATAATGTTATTAATATAATGTTAATAATGTTATTAATATAATGTTAATAATGTTATTAATATAATGTTAATAATGTTATTAATATAATGTTAATAATGTTATTAAATATAAGGTTAATAATGTTATTAATATAATGTTAATAATGTTATTAATATAATGTTAATAATGTTATTAAATATAATGTTAATAATGTTATTAATATAATGTTAATAATGTTATTAATATAATGTTAATAATGTTATTAATATAATGTTAATAATGTTATTAATATAATGTTAATAATGTTATTAATATAATGTTAATAATGTTATTAATATATTGTTAATGTTATTAATATAATGTTAATAATGTTATTAATATAATGTCAATAATGTTATTAATATAATGTTAATAATGTTATTAATATAATGTTAATAATGTTATTAATATAATGTTAATAATGTTATTAATATAATGTTCATGTTATTAAATATAATGTTAATAATGTTATTAATATAATGTTAATAATGTTATTAATATAATGTTAATAATGTTTTTAATATAATGTTAATAATGTTATTAATATAATGTTAATAATGTTATTAATATAATGTTAATAATGTTATTAATATAATGTTAATAATGTTATTAATATAATGTTAATAATGTTATTAATATAATGTTAATAATGTTATTAATATAATGTTAATAATGTTATTAATATAATGTTAATAATGTTATTAATATAATGTTAATAATGTTATTAATATAATGTTAATGTTATTAAATATAATGTTATTAATATAATGTTAATAATGTTATTAATATAATGTTAATAATGTTATTAATATAATGTTAATAATGTTATTAATATAATGTTCATGTTATTAAATATAATGTTAATAATGTTATTAATATAATGTTAATGTTATTAAATATAATGTTAATAATGTTATTAATATAATGTTAATAATGTTATTTAATGTTAATAATGTTATTAATATAATGTTAATAATGTTATTAAATATAATGTTAATAATGTTATTAATATAATGTTAATAATGTTATTAATATAATGTTAATAATGTTATTAAATATAATGTTAATAATGTTATTAATATAATGTTAATAATGTTATTAATATAATGTTAATAATGTTATTAATATAATGTTAATAATGTTATTAATATAATGTTAATAATGTTATTAATATAATGTTAATAATGTTATTAATATAATGTTAATAATGTTATTAATATAATGTTAATAATGTTATTAATATAATGTTAATAATGTTATTAATATAATGTTAATGTTATTAAATATAATGTTAATAATATAATGTTAATAATGTTATTAATATAATGTTAATAATGTTATTAATATAATGTTAATAATGTTATTAATATAATGTTAATAATGTTATTAATATAATGTTAATAATGTTATTAATATAATGTTAATAATATAATGTTAATAACGTTATTAATATAATGTTAATAATATAATGTTAATAATGTTATTAATATAATGTTAATAATGTTATTAATATAATGTTAATAATGTTATTAATATAATGTTAATGTTATTTAATATAATGTTAATAATATAATGTTTATAATGTTATTAATATAATGTTAATAATGTTATTAATATAATGTTAATAATGTTATTAATATAATGTTAATAATGTTATTAATATAATGTTAATAATGTTATTAATATAATGTTATTAATATAATGTTAATAATGTTATTAATATAATGTTAATAATGTTATTAATATAATGTTAATAATGGTATTAAATATAATGTTAATAATGTAGTTAATATAATGTTAATAATGTTATTAATATAATGTTAATAATGTTATTAAATATAATGTTAATAATGTTATTAATATAATGTTAATAATGTTATTAATATAATGTTAATAATGTTATTAATATAATGTTAATAATGTTATTAATATAATGTTAATAATGTTATTAAATATAATGTTAATAATGTTATTAAATATAATGTTAATAATGTTATTAATATAATGTTAATAATGTTATTAATATAATGTTAATAATGTTATTAATATAATGTTAATAATGTTATTAATATAATGTTAATAATGTTATTAATATAATGTTAATAATGTTATTAATATAATGTTAATAATGTTATTAAATATAATGTTAATAATGTTATTAAATATAATGTTAATAATGTTATTAATATAATGTTAATAATGTTATTAATATAATGTTAATAATGTTATTAATATAATGTTAATAATGTTATTAATATAATGTTAATAATGTTATTGATATAATGTTAATAATGTTATTAATATAATGTTAATGTTATTAAATATAATGTTAATAATGTTATTAATATAATGTTAATAATGTTATTAATATAATGTTAATAATGTTATTAATATAATGTTAATAATGTTATTAAATATAATGTGTTATGTTATTAAATATAATGTTAATAATGTTATTAATATAATGTTAGTAATGTTATTAATATAATGTTAATAATGTTATTAATATAATGTTAATAATGTTATTAATATAATGTTAATAATGTTATTAAATATAATGTTAATAATGTTATTAATATAATGTTAATAATGTTATTAATATAATGTTAATAATGTTATTAAATATAATGTTAATAATGTTATTAATATAATGTTAATAATGTTATTAATATAATGTTAATAATGTTATTAATATAATGTTAATAATGTTATTAATATAATGTTAATAATGTTATTAATATAATGTTAATGTTATTAATATAATGTTAATAATGTTATTAATATAATGTCAATAATGTTATTAATATAATGTTAATAATGTTATTAATATAATGTTAATAATGTTATTAATATAATGTTAATAATGTTATTAATATAATGTTAATAATGTTATTAATATAATGTTCATGTTATTAAATATAATGTTAATAATGTTATTAATATAATGTTAATAATGTTATTAATATAATGTTAATAATGTTTTTAATATAATGTTAATAATGTTATTAATATAATGTTAATAATGTTATTAATATAATGTTAATAATGTTATTAATATAATGTTAATAATGTTATTAATATAATGTTAATAATGTTATTAATATAATGTTAATAATGTTATTAATATAATGTTAATAATGTTATTAATATAATGTTAATAATGTTATTAATATAATGTTAATAATGTTATTAATATAATGTTAATAATGTTATTAATATAATGTTAATGTTATTAAATGTAATGTTAATAATGTTATTAATATAATGTTAATAATGTTATTTAATGTTAATAATGTTATTAATATAATGTTAATAATGTTATTAATATAATGTTAATAATGTTATTAATATAATGTTAATAATGTTATTAATATAATGTTAATAATGTTATTAATATAATGTTAATAATGTTATTAATATAATGTTAATAATGTTATTAATATAATGTTAATAATGTTATTAATATAATGTTAATAATGTTATTAAATATAATGTTAATAATGTTATTAATATAATGTTAATAATGTTATTAATATAATGTTAATAATGTTATTAATATAATGTTAATAATGTTATTAATATAATGTTAATAATGTTATTAATATAATGTTAATAATGTTATTAATATAATGTTAATGTTATTAATATAATGTTAATAATGTTATTTAATGTTAATAATGTTAATAATATAATGTTAATAATGTTATTTAATGTTAATAATGTTATTAATATAATGTTAATAATGTTATTAATATAATGTTAATAATGTTATTAATATAATGTTAATAATGTTATTAATATAATGTTAATAATGTTATTAATATAATGTTAATAATGTTATTAATATAATGTTAATAATGTTATTAATATAATGTTAATAATGTTATTAATATAATGTTAATAATGTTATTAATATAATGTTAATAATGTTATTAATATAATGTTAATAATGTTATTAATATAATGTTAATGTTATTAAATATAATGTTAATAATATAATGTTAATAATGTTATTAATATAATGTTAATAATGTTATTAATATAATGTTAATAATGTTATTAATATAATGTTAATAATGTTATTAATATAATGTTAATAATGTTATTAATATAATGTTAATAATGTTATTAATATAATGTTAATAATGTTATTAATATAATGTTAATAATGTTATTAATATAATGTTAATAATGTTATTAATATAATGTTAATAATGTTATTAATATAATGTTAATAATGTTATTAATATAATGTTAATAATGTTATTAATATAATGTTAATAATGTTATTAATATAATGTTAATAATGTTATTAAATATAATGTTAATAATGTTATTAATATAATGTTAATAATGTTATTAATATAATGTTAATAATGTTATTAATATAATGTTAATAATGTTATTAATATAATGTTAATAATGTTATTAATATAATGTTAATAATGTTATTAATATAATGTTAATAATGTTATTAATATAATGTTAATAATATAATGTTAATAATGTTATTAAATATAATGTTAATAATGTTATTAATATAATGTTAATAATGTTATTAATATAATGTTAATAATGTTATTAATATAATGTTAATAATGTTATTAAATATAATGTTAATAATGTTATTAATATAATGTTAATAATGTTATTAATATAATGTTAATAATGTTATTAATATAATGTTAATAATGTTATTAATATAATGTTAATGTTATTAATATAATGTTAATAATGTTATTAAATATAATGTTAATAATGTTATTAAATATAATGTTAATAATGTTATTAAATATAATGTTAATAATGTTATTAAATATAATGTTAATAATGTTATTAAATATAATGTTAATGTTATTAATATAATGTTAATAATGTTATTAATATAATGTTAATAATGTTATTAATATAATGTTAATAATGTTATTAATATAATGTTAATGTTATTAAATATAATGTTAATAATGTTATTAAATATAATGTTAATAATGTTGATAAATAAGATTAATAAATAATGTTGATATATAATGTTGATATATAATGTCAATATATAATGTGCTGATTTTATTCACAAAATAACCATAAAACGTTCTGTCCATTCTTAAAGAAAAACCATAGATATTCCTGATCACTCATGTGACATGCGGCTCGACATTTTCATGGAGGAAAAGCACGCCTTTCTAATTCACCAATGCTGGCTCCTTCTGCCGCAATACCTGTTGCACATGTGTCAGTTGCTGCAAGTGTAGGTTTCCAATAACCGTTTGGTCCATTAGTAGCAGTTCATAATGAAACACTTGATGACTTGTCGGCTAAACATAAAGCATAATTTTGTGTGGGTGCATCGGCCGTCTTGCGGTGTGATGGACAGCATCCTGAAGAGACAACCAATGTCTGAAATGCTTGGGAGTTTCGTACAGAACCAACTTTTCATCACTGGTAAGCATTTGATTGAATAAAGACGCGGTACGGTGGAAAGAAAGCAAACATTTGCAAACAAAATCTCTGGACATTTGTCAAGCTTATATCTGATGGCCGAGCATGGTGATCATGTTTTTTATAACATCTGATGTTCATTCTTCCGACTGTCTGAAACAATTGCTACACGCATTTCGTATATATTTCAGCTTCATTCAATAGCTAATCAAAAAATGAACCAAACCTTTTTGGTTACTTCATATTTCAAAACTTATTTTTATATCACTATTATTTTTTTCACAATAGAAGTCACTATTTTATAGGGTTTATTTATTTTTTTTTTAGGTGTTATTGAGGTTTATAGAGTTTTTATATATATATATATATATATATATATTTTTTGTTTCGGTGTTAGTAATGTTTATAGATTTTATATTATTTCTTTTTTTGTTTAGGTGTTAATGAGTGAAGATTACGTCATTGTTCGTGGTTATCCTGGAACAGGTAAGCCAAGAATGGTTCAATGTGTTGTAAAAGAAAAAAATTGTTTTGAAAAATTTAGAAACATGTCTGCGATTTTGACCAATATTTTGGAGACTAACAAACACTACATTCTGATATCGTTATTTTTATGCTGCTCAGCTTTCCAATATTGATTTTGTGATTTATGTCGCAAAATATTTCTTTTCTTTTTATCCACATTTGGTGATTCATATCACGATGAAACTAACCGTATAAAAAATAAATATTCATATCACGATGAAAACTAACCGTATAAAAATAAATGTAGAGAGATTGAACACTGCCATATAATGGCGGCGATTAGCATATGTGCACTGCTACGAACACTTGTTTTGGGTGAGAGAACCAGTGTTCGATGAATAATCAACCATGTAAATACAAGCATCTGTCTGTGACTTCCATCAGCTGCCTCAAATCTTCAGAATCACAGTTGGCATCATGTGCGATTTTCTGGATGTACGTGGCTCTAGGTTGTCCTATGCTCGTGCGCCCATTCCATGGAGTCCACAATACATTTGTCACTAGCTCTTGCTTGCTCCTCTGGAAGTGACCGGCCAATCATAGACATTGCTCCCTGATGGAAGTAGATATGGCAGGTAGGTTACCATAAAGTTGCTGCTTTGTTGAATGATCTTGCCAAGATATATTTAACACTGTTCATAGTATACAGGTGTACGTGCCATCTAGATTTCTTTCCAATCTTTTGGTGAGTGCAACTATGGTGTGTTATAAATGCTAATAAAACTTAAAGCTTGCTCTCTGGCACACATCAACCAAGTTTTCTTGATCAAAAATAGAAATAGCTAGAGTTGACAGCTTCACTTATTTAAAAAGCTTCAAAAACAAGGAATGCAGTATGTGACTATGAGTGCAGGATAGCAGTATTTAACCAGTTTTGCAAGATTTGAAAAACAAAAATTCAGATCTAAATTAAAATCTTATACCAGCAATGTCTTTTCTACACTGTTTGATGGAAGTGAAATTTGGCATCTCAAAATCAACCAAGAAGGAAATTAGATGCGTTTGATTCTGAAAGATTCTATGGATTACATGGAGTAATTGAATTTCCAACCAAGAAGTCAGAAATTGCATGAACCTTTAAACGACATCTAGGCTGGCTTAGAGATACCTTAAGATTGGCCCCAAGGAGAATTATGAACCAATTACTCTAATGAAAAAAGAAGTGGAAGATCAAAAATGAACTGATAGCAACTGTGAATCTGGTTTTTGATTCAAAATGATGGTTCACTTTGACCGTCTCATACATTACATGACGTAGGACATCCTAAGTTTAAGCATTGGTGTGTTTGAAACGGATATTCGTTAGAAAGCGTTATGGTTTAATGCTTGTGTCGTGATTGTACCCTGTTTGATTCATAACAGTGGTTGTTTTTAACGTAACACATCATTCAAATGATGATGATGATATAAAGTGAATATGATGATGATGGTCAACATCATCATATTCACTTTAACATCCATTTTGCTGGCATGTGTTGGACGACTTCAAAAAGTTGACAAACAAACAAATCTATTTATGGCCAGATCTTTATCACTTTCTCAAGTCAATTGTTATTTCTTTCCAAGTTTTCTTTAAAATGGTTCTACAGAAAAAAATCCATGCGATTTTCATAAAGTACTAACCTTTACACACAAAAATAAAATAAGTTTGTTGTGCAACTACTACATTATCTCTTTGTGTTTTCTTATGATGAATCCAAGGATGTGTATTCCAACTAGTATTGAATAATTATGTATTTTTTTTTTACTTTGTAGGAAAAACTTCAACTATTGTTGCTTTGATCAAAGTTTTAACAAATCTTGGATTGTCAATTCTTCTCGCAAGTTATACTCATTCAGCAGTCGATAACATTCTACTCAAGCTGAAAAAGGTTTGTACGTAAAAACAATGTTGACTTTTATGTTTTTTGTGGGTTTGAATTTTTGAGAATGATTCGTTCGTCGTATTGGATTTTTCGGACTACTGTTCTCATCTTGAGTATGATTTTCACAACGTTTCGGTTAATGTGATATTAGACCTTCCACGGGTGTCTCTTATCAAACTCAAGAATCTTTCTGTCAAACTTGGGAATTTGGAACGGAACCATTTATTTAATCCATGGAGATAACATACTCTTGTTCCATCAACCATGATTGGGTAGAAGTCCATAGTAATTTGTAATTGTATTTTCAGTCCTCCCATACTGAGGATTGAACCTTTAACCTTCAGAAGAATTAAACTTTTACAACTGAATTTTACCAAGTAGTTTAATCCTTGCACCACAGTTCTTTGCCCCTCGTAAATTGAATAAAGGGTTCCATTCAAAATTCCGTGCAGATTCTTGAGTTTGACAGGAAGGTTCTTGAGTTCAACAAGATACACCCGAAGAAAGTCAGAGGTTACATTGAATGAAAAGTTGTGAAAATAACGCTCAATTGAAAGGATGCCGAATAGACTTTGTTGAAAATTTAAAAATTGCTTAACATTTTACATGACACTTTCGAACAATCTTTGCTGCTGCATCTTTAAAAAATGTAAAAACTGACGTGGAAGCCATTTTAACACCTTTTTCAACACTATTTTTTTTTGTGTACAAATCTCAATTGTCTTAAAATTAATTTTTCCTAAAAGACAATTTTCATTCATAATTCTGATTGGTCAGCTGATACGTTGGTTCAACCAATGAAAATTCATTCTGTCTATTAGATGAAGAATATGAATCATCATTTGAAACAACTTGCCATGAACTATGAAATACAGATTCAGTCATTACTCTTGATAACTAACTCCATCGGCATCACAAAAACACATTGCTGCATTAATAGTTGCTCTTCTCACAAATGTTAAGCAACCAACTTCTGACTTTTTAAACAACATAGGTTGATATGCTGTAAAACCAATCAATCAATCAACAACTTGTGACTTTTAAACAACATTGCTGTGTAAGAATCGACAAAATAATTCAGTTTTCTTTTTGTTGCTGTAGTGTGATGTATTTATGACTCAACAAATCAATAATTGTAATCAGCAGTAACGTGCAGAGAACCTTTTTCAGGCAGGTGCACAAGTGAAAGAAATGGCAAAAATATAGTAATAAACATCGTCTTAGTGTGGCACAACCCTATAATACATTCCTCTAAAAAAGGCACTTTTGAAACGAGTAAAAGGGGCAGGTTATTATAGCACCCCTAGCAATCTCCCTCTGCACGTCTCTGGCAATAAATTCTGATCAAGTAAAACGGTTGTTTAGACTTTTTGCCTATTAAAAATGGGCAAAAGTTATAGCCTGTTGACTTAGAATTGGTTCTTTATGCAAAATTGTTGAATATCCAAAAGCTGCTTGTTTCAGATTACTTGTGTTTGGAATTCCATCCCTGCTTCCCCCATCTGTACAAACATGCAGACATTTAAATGTAATTTGAACAAACATTTTGCTGCATAACTCCGCACCCAGGTTGCCCTGCAATAATTCTGGTCCTTACCATAGTAATCTTTCTCTTCAGTGATGTGGGATGGGCAGAAGTATAGAAAAACGAAAATGAAATGTTTAAAATGTTCAACATTCTTCATCGATGGATTTTGTTTCTATTTTAGGAAAAAGTGGACTTTTTACGACTTGGAAGAAAAGACCGGATCCATCCTGAAATCTATCCATTCTCCGAGGATTTCTTGATAAAGTCTGTGACTAATGTGAATGAATTGAAAGAAATGTATGAATCAAAGGTTTGTATGGAAATGTTTTGTTTCTTAAAACAAAAAAAATAATCAAATGATTGATTTAAATGATATAGACGTATTCTAACCATTAAATGTTCATTATCAATCGTTTTGCTATTAATTTTACGTTGTAAATCTGAACACCTGGCATAATGAATAAAAGCTTTGCTCAAGTCTAACGTAAACAAGTTTTTGATGAACTGTTCCATATAAGTTAACACATTTACCGAATTTCCATCGTTAATGATTACTACATTGTTCAATTTCTACTGTACACTCTTTGACCCTTATCCTCGAGTGGCCTCTTGGCCTTGATAAGTGGTGATGCCTATGTAAAAGAAAAAAAGTTTTAGCTGACGAAAGAAAAGTATAACAGAATTATTTGTATTATTTTGATTCTTCAAACTCCTGTTCTCATCGTTCTCATGTTATTTCTATGTTTAGTTAAAAAAAAAAAAACTTGGAAGAATGCAATGGAAAGTAAAGATCTGAAATTGAATGTTATCGCAACCAAAGTGATGAGCAGTGATTGTAGTTTTGGAAAATTCCCAAAAGAAGAAAGTTTTTCTTGTTCAGTTTGTGGAAATGAGGTTGGGAGCAACTCTATTTTTTTTTTTTGTGTGTGTGATATTTGTAAGCATTATGTACACGAGAATGGCAGTGGAAGGTGCTTCTTCGTTATGAGAGCGAAAACCGAAATATTGAATTCCACTTAAAAACCAATGGTATCTACCTAATTGTCATGTCGAAATTAGTAACATATCTAAAACTCATGAAAAACAAAATAGAAAATTAATTTTTAATAAAAATTGTTTTCGAAGAAAATTAGTGAATATGGAGTTTTGCTAAATTGACATAAGATTTTCCAAGTTTTCAGAAAATTACCTTCCTTGTTATGATTCGAGCTCTCCTGTTTATTTAAAAAAATTTTTTTTAGCAAAACTCAATTTTCACTAATTTTCTTTGAAAACTTTTCATTAATAATTAATTTTCTGTCTTATTGTTGTTCATAATTTTTGGATATGTTAATTACTGTGACATTACAATTCAGTTGATACCATTGGTTTTACTTGAAATTCAATTTTTCAAATTGCACTCCAATAACAAAGAAGTACCCAGTGAAATTCCTGAAAGGTTGAGATAACCAATTTGAGTACAAGAAGTGTATGACAATCGAAATCTCTTGAAAGTCATCTGATGAAATGTCATGTTGAATATGATGTTCTCAATTTTACCGGTTTTTTTTTTGTTTTTATTTCCCATTTCTAACATGGACTGAATCTCTTTTTCTGATTCGTCAATCTTACAAGTCGCCGCACGATAACATATTGGACATGATTTGTCTTATCAATAGCTAAAGCAAAGTGGGGCTTTCACCAAGCATTAGTAATTAAGTGACCAGATTTACACACACTTTAACACTCCCATAGTCTGTGTTCGTATCCATTTGACCCTGCATTCCACTTATAAATAAAACAGAAGTCACATGTTCATGTGACACAATAAAAAAAATGAGGATACTTATTTAGAATTAAGCCTATTTTAAAAACAAAAATACAGAGAAATCTTAAAACTTTATGGTGTATATACCTGTCATGGAACGAAAATAACATATTCCAAAAATCATGTAAATTGATCACATTTTTTTTTTTTTTTATTTTTTAAGAAAATCAAATTTTATGAAAAACTGAGATTATGTTTTGATCCAACATTATGTAGTCATAAATAAGAGAAAGACAACTCAATTAGAACTCATGAGATCAAAATCAGCCTTGTAATAGCTACAATTTCCTATTAAAATCACTAAAAATTGTAAAAAAAAAAAAAAAAAAATGAGTTTAAATATGGAAATAGGTACTTGATTAATTTATGTGATTTTTGGAATATGACTTCTGTTACAGTTACGTACATCATATGGTTTAAAAAAAATAATAGTTTGAATTCTAAATAAGCACAAAATTGGATTTGATTAAAAATATCATTTTGCTATTTCTTTAACAGCGTGTTGTAGCCACAACTTGTTTAGGAAGCAACCATGTCATTTTTTCTGCGAAAAATCAAATGTTTGATGTGTGCATTGTGGACGAAGCTTCGCAAGTGACTCAATTGGCTTGCATTGGACCACTTTTTGCAGCTAAGAAGTTCATTCTTGTCGGAGATTCTAAACAATTACCTCCAGTTGTCCAAAGTAAAGAAGCTAAGTAAGTACTTTAGATTCTTAGATAAATCATGTGAATTGATCAAATAGTTTTATTTTTAAATAAAAAAAATCACTTTTTATGAGTAAGAGAAAATCTGCTGTTTTGTCCACCATTTTGAAAAAAATCTAAAGAAACAAAGGGAGATAACTCGACAATAGTTTATACTTGATTTATGTTGTAATGCTTACGAATTCGCATTAATTGCTTAAAAATGATTTCCTTTATGAAAATCATCATTGTGTGAATCTGAAGATTCTATTGTTGGCATTGGTTTCCCTGATATTTTTCTACTTAGAATTTTTTCTAGAAAGACATCAGGTACTTACGGGACTGACCACGTGATGGTTGCCAACACCATAAGTGAAAGTGATTTTTGTAGAACGAACTGGATTCGAACCTGGGACACTCAGGTTGTCAGTCCGTGTCGTTGATCACTGTCACCTTCTTTTATAAAAATAAAATTACTTGATCAATTACTTACTTTTTGGAACATGATGTTTTTGTTTTGTCATGGCTACATATATCATACAGATTTTTTTTTTTTAATATACGATGATTCTGAACAAAAACCAAATGATTAAATAATAAAAAAAAATGTTCAGTAGACTTTTTGTCTTCATTTACATATGTTTATGCTAAAACTTCATCTATGTTTATTAAAACTTTAATTATGTTTATACTAAAACTTTAATTATGTTTATATTAAAACTTTAATTATGTTTATACTAAAACTTTATTATGTTTATTAAAACTTTATTTATGTTTATTAAAACTTTATTTATGTTTATTAAAACTTTATTTATGTTTATTAAAACTTTATTTATGTTTATTAAAACTTTATTTATGTTTATTAACACTTTATTTATGTTTATACTAAAACTTTAATTATGTTTATACTAAAACTTTAATTATGTTTATACTAAAACTTTATTTATGTTTATACTAAAACTTTATTTATGTTCATACTAAAACTTTATGTTTATACTAAAACTTTAATAATGTTTATACTAAAACTTTAATTATGTTTATACTAAAACTTTATTTATGTTTATACTAAAACTTTAATTATGTTTATACTAAAACTTTATTTATGTTTATACTAAAACTTTATTTATGTTTATACTAAAACTTTATTTATGTTTATACTAAAACTTTATTTATGTTTATACTAAAACTTTATTTATGTTCATACTAAAACTTTATTTATGTTTATACTAAAACTTTATTTATGTTTATACTAAAACTTTATTTATGTTTATACTAAAACTTTATTTATGTTTATACTAAAACTTTAATTATGTTTATACTAAAACTTTAATTATGTTTATACTAAAACTTTATTTATGTTTATACTAAAACTTTATTTATGTTTATACTAAAACTTTATTTATGTTTATACTAAAACTTTATTTATGTTTATACTAAAACTTTATTTATGTTTATACTAAAACTTTATTTATGTTTATATTAAAACTTTATTTATGTTTATACTAAAACTTTATTTATGTTTATGCTAAAACTTTAATTATGTTTATACTAAAACTTTAATTATGTTTATACTAAAACTTTAATTATGTTTATACTAAAACTTTATTTATGTTTATATTAAAACTTTATTTATGTTTATATTAAAACTTTATTTATGTTTATACTAAAACTTTATTTATGTTTATATTAAAACTTTATTTATGTTTATACTAAAACTTTATTTATGTTTATACTAAAACTTTATTTATGTTTATACTAAAACTTTATTTATGTTTATTAAAACTTTATTTATGTTTATTAAAACTTTATTTATGTTTATTAAAACTTTATTTATGTTTATTAAAACTTTATTTATGTTTATTAAAACTTTATTTATGTTTATATTAAAACTTTATTTATGTTTATATTAAAACTTTATGTTTATATTAAAACTTTAATTATGTTTATACTAAAACTTTATGTTTATACTAAAACTTTATGTTTATACTAAAACTTTATGTTTATTAAAACTTTATTTATGTTTATACTAAAACTTTATTTATGTTTATACTAAAACTTTATTTATGTTTATACTAAAACTTTATTTATGTTTATACTAAAACTTTATTTCTGTTTATACTAAAACTTTATTTATGTTTATTAAAACTTTATGTTTATACTAAAACTTTATTTATGTTTATACTAAAACTTTAATTATGTTTATACTAAAACTTTATTTATGTTTATACTAAAACTTTAATTATGTTTATACTAAAACTTTATTTATGTTTATACTAAAACTTTATTTATGTTTATACTAAAACTTTATTTATGTTTATACTAAAACTTTATGTTTATACTAAAACTTTATTTATGTTTATACTAAAACTTTGTTTATTAAAACTTTATTTATGTTTATATTAAAACTTTATTTATGCTTATATTAAAACTTTATGTTTATATTAAAACTTTAATTATGTTTATACTAAAACTTTATGTTTATACTAAAACTTTATGTTTATTAAAACTTTATTTATGTTTATACTAAAACTTTATTTATGTTTATACTAAAACTTTATTTATGTTTATACTAAAACTTTATTTATGTTTATACTAAAACTTTATGTTTATACTAAAACTTTATTTATGTTTATACTAAAACTTTATTTATGTTTATACTAAAACTTTATTTCTGTTTATACTAAAACTTTATTTATGTTTATCAAACTTTATTTATGTTTATACTAAAACTTTATTTATGTTTATACTAAAACTTTATTTATGTTTATACTAAAACTTTATTTATGTTTATACTAAAACTTTAATTATGTTTATACTAAAACTTTATTTATGTTTATACTAAAACTTTATTTATGTTTATACTAAAACTTTATTTATGTTTATACTAAAACTTTATTTATGTTTATACTAAAACTTTATTTATGTTTATACTAAAACTTTGTTTATTAAAACTTTATTTATGTTTATTAAAACTTTATTTATGTTTATTAAAACTTTATTTATGTTTATTAAAACCTTATTTATGTTTATACTAAAACTTTATTTATGTTTATACTAAAACTTTATTTATGTTTATACTAAAACTTTATTTATGTTTATACTAAAACTTTATTTATGTTTATACTAAAACTTTATTTATGTTTATATTAAAACTTTATTTATGTTTATACTAAAACTTTAATTATGTTTATATTAAAACTTTATTTATGTTTATATTAAAACTTTAATTATGTTTATACTAAAACTTTAATTATGTTTATACTAAAACTTTAATTATGTTTATACTAAAACTTTATTTATGTTTATACTAAAACTTTATTTATGTTTATTAAAACTTTATGTATGTTTATACTAAAACTTTATTTATGTTTATACTAAAACTTTATTTATGTTTATATTAAAACTTTAATTATGTTTATACTAAAATTTTATTTATGTTTATACTAAAACTTTATTTATGTTTATATTAAAACTTTATTTATGTTTATATTAAAACTTTAATTATGTTTATATTAAAACTTTAATTATGTTTATATTAAAACTTTAATTATGTTTATATTAAAACTTTAATTATGTTTATATTAAAACTTTATTTATGTTTATATTAAAACTTTATTTATGTTTATATTAAAGCTTTATTTATGTTTATATTAAAACTTTAATTATGTTTATATTAAAACTTTAATTATGTTTATATTAAAACTTTATTTATGTTTATTAAAACTTTATTTATGTTTATATTAAAACTTTATTTATATTTATACTAAAACTTTAATTATGTTTATATTAAAACTTTATTTATGTTTATACTAAAACGTTAATTATGTTTATATTAAAACGTTAATTATGTTTATATTAAAACTTTAATTATGTTTATACTAAAACTTTATTTATGTTTATATTAAAACATTATTTATGTTTATATTAAAACTTTATTTATGTTTATATTAAAACTTTATTTATGTTTATACTAAAACTTTATTTATGTTTATATTAAAACTTTATTTATGTTTATATTAAAACTTTAATTATGTTTATACTAAAACTTTAATTATGTTTATACTAAAACTTTATTTATGTTTATTAAAACTTTAATTATGTTTATATTAAAACTTTAATTATGTTTATATTAAAACTTTAATTATGTTTATATTAAAACTTTAATTATGTTTATATTAAAACTTTATTTATGTTTATATTAAAACTTTATTTATGTTTATATTAAAGCTTTATTTATGTTTATATTAAAACTTTAATTATGTTTATATTAAAACTTTAATTATGTTTATATTAAAACTTTAATTATGTTTATATTAAAACTTTATTCATGTTTATTAAAACTTTATTTATGTTTATATTAAAACTTTATTTGTTTATATTAAAACTTTAATTATGTTTATACTAAAACTTTAATTATGTTTATATTAAAACTTTATTTATGTTTATACTAAAACTTTATTTATGTTTATATTAAAACGTTAATTATGTTTATATTATAACTTTAATTATGTTTATATTAAAACTTTAATTATGTTTATATTAAAACTTTAATTATGTTTACATTAAAACTTTATGTTTATACTAAAACTTTATTTATGTTTATTAAAACTTTATTCATGTTTATATTAAAACTTTATTTATGTTTATATTAAAACTTTAATTATGTTTATACTAAAACTTTAATTATGTTTATATTAAAACTTTATTTATGTTTATATTAAAACTTTATTTATGTTTATATTAAAACTTTATTTATGTTTATACTAAAACTTTATTTATGTTTATATTAAAACTTTATTTATGTTTATATTAAAACTTTAATTATGCTTATACTAAAACTTTAATTATGTTTATACTAAAACTTTATTTATGTTTATACTAAAACTTTATTTATGTTTATATTAAAACTTTATTTATGTTTATATTAAAACTTTAATTATGTTTATACTAAAACTTTATTTATGTTTATACTAAAACTTTATTTATGTTTATATTAAAACTTTAATTATGTTTATATTAAAACTTTATTTATGTTTATATTAAAACTTTAATTATGTTTATATTAAAACTTTAAGTATGTTTATACTAAAACTTTAATTATGTTTATATTAAAACGTTAATTATGTTTATATTAAAACTTTATTTATGTTTATACTAAAACTTTAATTATGTTTATATTAAAACTTTATTTATGTTTATACTAAAACTTTATTTATGTTTATACTAAAACTTTATGTTTATACTAAAACTTTATTTATGTTTATATTAAAACTTTAAAATTATTATTTTTTTTTTTTTTTACTCACCTTCACTCCCCAAACAGGGAATATATCAAACAAGGCATATATCAAACAGGGAATATCGCCACTTGAACGTAAGGGACTACTAATTGGGACCATGCCTAGGAAAGATTAACAAAATGTTGGTTTAAGTTACATTTAAACTTCTCAATATCAGTAGTCAGGGAAGCAGGTAGCAGGAAGGGAATTTCAAAGTCTAGCTGTTCGAGGGAAGAAATTATTAGAGTAAAAAGCTTTTTGGCGTTTAGAGACCTCAGCAGTGAAGGGGTGTGATTTTGTTGCTAAGCGGGTTTGTCAGTAATATGTACGCTGAGGAGGCACAAGGGCAACGAGTTCATGAGAGCACATTCTATTAAAATACTTATAAAACAGGCACAGGAATGCGACATTGCAGTGATGAGACAGAGGTTGGAGCTTAGTTGACAAAGTGGGATCTATTAGATTGAAGACTTTTGGACCCTATCCAAGAGGGAGAGATTAGTGGACCCAGATATGACGGCAATACTCCATGCCTGAGTGAATGGTGACTATGTAGACGTACAAGATACTCTCAGGTGTGAGTAGTTTTCTAACACAATAGAGGAAACCCACCTTTCTGGCAGCAGCCTTTGCAATGTCCTATTGCACTGATTTTTATAAGATTTGAAAGCGAGGACTTATGTATGAGCACTTCAGTATTAGAATATTAGAATGCTTGTGCCAGGATGGGTACAAGCAACAAACATATATGTAATATTAATTTTATTATGGCTATATAAAAATCAAATTTATTTTTAAACAAGATGAATTAGGATAATTGTTCTTGTATCTTTAAGTGTTGACTTATTTTCTGTTCTGAGTAAGCCGCACTTGTCCTTTAACCCTCAGAGAATGTCACAGACTATTTGACCAAGATAGGCATCAAGACATTTCCTCACCCTCCCTATAATCCAGATCCTGCCGCCTGTGACATTTGATTATTCCCTAAACTCAAGAAAAACCTTATCAGCTGTCGTAATGAGACAAGTGAGGAGATGAAAGAGGCTGTGACGAGGGTCATTGACATGCTCACATGCGAGGCTTTCCAGAAGTTGTTGGAACGGTACAAGAAGTGCATTGCAGCCGGAGGAGATTACTTTGAAAGGGACTAGACTTTCATGCATGTACTATCAATAAAACGTGCCTGTACAACTTGTTGAAGGCATCTTGTTTGTATGTCTGTCCAAACTGAGTTGATCTTGTTTGTTTAGTCTTTTAGGGTGTTTACTACAAGGATATTCAGGTTCTTTGATTACTGTGCATTGTGAGAGTATTAATAGTAATTACTGCCTTCTATAGTTGTTGTTGTCTCACCACATTTTTTGGCCAATTAATCCTCTGGCCTGCTTTGATTAGGATTGAAACCGCTATCTTCAGACAATGCTCACCTGGAACCGTAAAGGCTGAACACCTCTATGCATCATGATTCTTGAAGCAACACCTGAAAAAGGCCAGAGGATCAGTTACCCGATGAAACAACACCTATGAAGATGATGATGATAGTCTGCAAATAAATAAAATATAAATTACTCAAAAGGATTCCAATAAAAAAGTAATTTATAAAAATCATAATTGCTTTAACATTTCTGAAGATAACAAAGGAAATTTAAAAAATATATCAAGGAAGCGTTTTCAGTTCGACTTCAATGAGAACGTTTGCTGATAAATTTCATTGAATTAAACATAATCATAATCTGTGAAAAATAATTTTGCAGATCGTTCAATGTTGTTTCCTCTCTTTTTCTTTTTCTCTTCGTTAACCTCTTCACAGCATCAAGTTCAGAAAATTGTTTCCATGATGGTCATCTTACTTGTACATGTAGCGGCTATTATCTTAGTCGGATTGAGTCAGTTTACTCCTGAGCACAAACTACATCTAACCATTGCAGTCCAGTTTCGTTGATCCAGGGTTAGGTTGTAGAAAATGACTAACCACTCTCAATTCCAACACCAGAGATCAACTACTTGTGAGCCCAATAGTAGCACCAGCTTATCTTTAATTGTTGTTGCCCAGGTCTTCAGCTGTCCACCGATGACATTCGTGCCAGCCAGGCACTCCAGAATAACCCAAAAAGCAGCAAAGTCCCATCCCTTATGTTTACAAAAATTCTAACAGATTGACAAACACGCTTTTTGTTGCTTTTAATTTTGATTTTTTTTTTCTTCAGGAATCTTGGAATGGACCAAAGTCTGTTTGAGTTATTAGAAAAGCAAGGAGCCACAGTTGAACTTCATTTGCAATACAGAATGAATCGGTAAATGGTTCCATCAAATTTATCTTTGTTTTTCTGATTTTTTTTACACAATTCGTCAAAGAAAATCATAGATTATCAAGAATGGCCAGAAATTGAATCAAATAAAAACTTTTTATGATTTCAATTTTTATAATTTTTTTTTTTTTTTTTTTTTATCCCCTAACAAAATGAGGGTGGACCTGTAAATTCACCTTTGTCTGTTTGTCCGTTCGTCTGTTTGTCTGTTCGCACTTTTCTCAATAACTAGGCCTTGTAATTTTTTGAAATTTTGCACAAACATTAAACATGATATGAGTAAAAAAGTAACAGAATGAATTTTCCGGGGAAAACTCTGGTTGCCCCCCCCCCCAACTTAGGGGTGCCTTTTGGGTTAAAATGGTTAAAATTGAAACTTTTGTGCTTATTAAAAAAAATTGATTCCTTAGATTTTTATAAAACTTTCTGAAAAGTTGTAACTAACTGATTTCTATATAATTTTGTTTGTCTATACTTCGCAATAACTCTTGGGTGTGCCCCAGGGGCTCTTTTAGTGCTAATAAAAACACTCCATTTTTGGGACTATTTTACCATATTTGTCCAAAATTTTCTATGTATGTCTATTTAGCAGTTTTGCTTGGTGCTGGACTCAAATTTACATATGTTAAAGCCCAAAACTGCACCATTTGTTCATTTTCACCAGGATTTGATATCCCCTGGGGACTTTTGGGGTTAAATGGGGGGGTGGGAGGCAAATGCTGAACTTAATATTTTTTCCTGTGTACTCGCAGGGTACCGTGCATGCTTCACTTGTTTTTTTTTTTTGTATGTAACGGATTTAAAAAATTAAATTTAAAATGGTATATTGCTGTTGTGTAGGTTTAATCTAATTAATAAACGCAGATCATGTAAAAACTTGGTCATTGTTTGATAGTATTATTTTTTATCTTTTAATCCTTTTTTTAGTAAGACTTAAATATCTGCAAGCGTGTTTGTTAGTTTACAATGATTGCTTGTTTCTTTTCCAGTGAGATAATGGCATTGTCGAATGAGCTGATGTACAATGGATGCCTCAGATGTGGAACCTCAGAAATCTCAAACCAGTCAATTAAACCAATAAATATTCACTTGGTCAGTTTTCAATTTTCTGTTTTATTTTTATAAAAACTTTGCATTTTAAATATAAATTCAGTTTTTTTTTGTTTTCTTTTTTTTTTTTTTGTGTGTGTGTGTGTGTGTATCAAAGTAGATCAATTTTGGGGTTCTTGCCCAGAATTCCCCTTGTATTTCAAAAAAGAAAAATCTATATGATGTATGTAGTTGTGATGAAACGAAAATATCATATTCCAAAGATCATGTGAATTAAGTAGTTTTATTTCTAAATAAGAAACTCATTTTTTTGATTAGCAGAAGAGCATCTGTCTTGTCCACCGTTTTAAAAATCAAACAAGGGAGATAACTCAAATCAAACATGCAATATTTATGTTGTAATGCTTACGAATTCCCATTAATCATTTACAACATACAGATTTATCTTTACTGTTGTTTCTATGTAGGAGGAATTCTGCACACGAATCCCATTTTTTGCTTAAAATTTCAAAATGAATCAATCTTGGTTATTAGTCAGTCAATTATCTTTTATCCTTTTTATTTTTAAAATCTTTGAATCTCTTTCAACCCAGTCTAACAAAAACTTATAATTGATTAGGGTTATCTTAAAGATAATTTTAAATGTTGTTTAGTTGCTTTGTTTTATCGTATAGCTACTCTCTCTTTTTTTTTTTTTTTTTTTTTTTTTTTTTTTTTACACAGTGGTCACCACTTATCAAGGCCCGGAAGCCACTCATGGATAAGGGTCATTGCAAGTACATTACGTTAGTGTGGAGATTTGATGAAGTGTTTACTTAAGGGGGCGGTTCATTAGGAATTTGTTAACATTGGACTTGAAGACATCCAAGTTGTAGTCAGGTGGGAAGCAGGCAGACGGAACAGTTTTTCTTACAGATTATTTAATGCCAAATCATGTAATTTTGATAAAAATATTTTATACTTGAAGTTCTGGCGCATCTATATTATAATAAAAAAAACATTGAATTTCAAGTGAAACAAATGGTACCTATCTAATTATCAGGTCTCAAATAGTAACATATCCAAAAATTATGATAAAGTAGAAAAAAATTATTAAAAAGAAATTTGTAAAATCAAGCAAAATCACACTTACTAAAAAAGAGATAAGTCGACAGGGGAGATAATTAAGTTCTGTTGCTATTGTCATGTAATAAATGTAATTCAAAATGTCGGACAAATTTTATTCTTTTCTTTAATTATTTTTCTACCTTATTTACCGTAATTTTTTGAAATTGTTACTGTTTCTGACATTACAATTGCATAGGTGTCATTTGTTTTACTTGCAATTCAATATTTTTTTGTTATTATAATATAGAAGCTCTGAAGTTCTTAATATCTTCAAATATTTGATATATTGGATTTTGTCATAGGCTTTCTCTCTTTCATATATATTTATTTTTCAACTTGTTACTAAGTAAGAATCTCTGCCAACACGAATAATAGTATTAACAATAGCATTTGTAGCAATACAAACAACCTGAAATATTAGAAATAAAATCAACATTGTTGAAAAGAAAAAAATCAATAAAAATAATTTTATTTTAATTCTTAAAAAAAAATATTCTCTTTGAACCTAAGAATTAATAAGTACGACAACCCCGTAGTTGTCGGTGTGCCTTAACATATTCTGTATTTTTGTTTAAGTTTGTGTTTTTATTTCTCTTCTCATCTTTACAGATGAAGATGTTTCCGTCGTGGATGCTTGATGTCATTAGTGAAGACCTGGAAAAATCTGTCGTTTTTTTAAACACTCTGAAGGTATGATTGCTTTTATTTGATTTTTATCTTTTGATGTGCTAGCAGATGAACCGTTTGATGGTATGAAAATTTGTCCCTTTCTTTTACTGACTGCCAATCTTCACCTATATGCCATGAAAGTCATAATTTTGTATCTTTTTTTTTCTTCAGATTCCTGCTCCAGAATCTTACAACTCACGGGGAGAAGTGATGAACGAGATCGAGGCACATCTTGTCACTATGATCGTACAGACTTTGTTTTTGGTAAGTGGTCCAGACAGGTTTTATTTTTTTTTTGTTCTTAAGGGTCACCAATTATCAAAGCCAGAAGGCCACTTAAGGATAAGGGTTTGTTAAGTTTTGAGACATTGTGCTGAACACAGATGGCGGCGTAGTTCAGATCAGTAATCAAGATGGCGACCAAGGATCAAATGCGGTCCGTCACGTAGTTAATCTCTTAAGTTCTGAAATATTATGTTGAACAAAGATGGCGGCGTAGTTCAGATCAGTAACCAAGATGGCAGCGAAGGATTAAATGCGGTCCGTGACGTAGCAAATGGCGAACTGATTGAATCCAAAATTCAACGATTTTTATAATAATTTTGCGACGTTTTGATTGGTTGTTTAACACAGCCATTGGTTATAAAAATGATTGGCGAATCCATTCGTCTCATATCCCCGATCACAAGTCAAAAACATTTTACACACCCCCTTTTTTGATATAATGGAAAAATCCTTTCGGATTCAATTTTAGTTTCACTGGAGAAAAGGAAAGAAAAATAAATAAATAAAAAATAAATGAACAAAGAAAAATAAGCCAATAAAATAATAGTTTTTTGTTTTTTTTTCTTCTGGTTTTATGGGAATTTCTCTTTATTCTCATCGGTCAAAAAGAATTAATATATTGGTATAATGTGTGCAGAAAGAAGCCATTTTTTTTTTTTTTTTTTTTTTTGCTACATATAAAAATAAACACTTTTTAAATATATATAAACATACAAATAGAATACTTTTCAAATACATATAAACATATGCACAAAAATTCACAAATATACATTTTTGTTTTAACAAATGTTTGCCAAAAAAAAAAAAAGAACTATTTGACAAATAGGAAGTTTACAAAAGGGTTTTAACAAGTGGCTTTTTTTTTTTTTTTTTTTTTTTTTTTGTAACAAACTGGAAACATTATGTTAGGTATTAATTAGTTAATTTGGTTAGTAAGGTAGAAATGGTCGCAGTTTAACGTCGTGCCCGGGACAATTTACAATTTTATTTATTTATTTATTTTATTTTTTTTGTGTGATTTTAACTGTTCATGCTTCTCCTTTTGTGTTTCTGAAAGATTTATTCATAATTAGATTCCAAAAAATTCAGTTATAAAATGTCTTAATTTTATTCTTTTTATAGGTTTAGTGAAAATGTTGGCTATATTATTTTCAGATGTCACATAAGTAAGAGTAATAGATTTTTTTCTTCATCCCTTATAAAATGATATCTGATATCAATATGCTTCGACCTTTGATGAATTATAGAATTATTTGCTAATAAGATACTGCTCTGATTATCATAATGAATTACTATAGGTTTTTTACTTAGATTTGGTTTTAAAATAGATTTTAGAAGGGTGTTCAGAAAAATTGCCTCCTGCGCGGAATGAGTAAGAGCTACATATTCTGCTTAACATGTAGAAAGTGCAACAATTTGTTGCTTTTTAGTTTTCCAAGAGATCATAGGTCCAGTCTTTGACAGTCTAAAACAATACCCCGCTATACTCTTTCTATCCTCAGTTAGCCCAATCTGAATCCGAGAAGCCTTCTAAATTTAAAGGATATGTGGATTTTTTAAATCTTAAAGATTGTTCCTTGGTTCCTTTTAGGTAACAAAGGATTTGTTTTGCATGATTAAGGTCTTTAATTGTTGGTTTCGATAAGTTTTGAGATAGCTTTGTTACAGTGTAACATATGTCAGGCCTTGTTGCGGTCATCAAGTAGATGAGGCTTCCTACCATTTCCCTGTATATTCGGTTATCTATGAATTTTGTTTCGGTCCCTATATTTTTATTTATGTTCATTTTGACGGGAGTTGAACGCAGTTTACAATCTTGCATTCCGAACTTGAGCAGAATTTTTTCAATGTATCGTGATTGGTTCATAGTTATAGTTTCATTTTCACAGGTAAATTTTATACCGAGGAATCATGACAGTCGTCCAAGATCGGCCATTTTAAATTTTTTATTTAATTCATTTTTAACATTTCTTAAAGTGTTGTCACAGTTTGAGGCGAGTAATATATCGTCAACCCAAAAAACCAAAATCAACAATTTATCACCTACATTTTTGGTATACATGCACGCGTCTATGGGACATTGTTTGAATTCCTGTTCTATTAAATAATTATGGAGTGTTAAATTCCAATTGTGTGCACTTTGTTTTAGTCCATATAACGATTTATTTAATTTCCACACCCAATTTTTATTTTTCATTTTAAATCCCTCTGGAGGGTAAATGTAGATTTCACAGTTAATCGGAGCATTTAAATAAGCATTTTTTACATCCGTTTGATGTATTTTTAAATCGTATTGCGTGGCAAGTTGTAATAAAATTCTAATTGTCGTTAAATTTGTCGTTGGTGAAAATGTTGCAGAATATTCCACTCCAGGAATTTGTGAGAAACCTTTCGCTACAAATCTTGCTTTAAAAGTTTCACTGCCAGAAGCTGTGATTTTTTTTTGAAAAAACCCAGCGTGAAGAAATTATATTTTTATCTGTTGGTTTTGCCACTATTTCGTATGTGTTATTTTCAGATAAAGCTTTCAATTTGGATACCATAGCTTGTTCCCATTCTTGGTGGTTTTGTGAATTAATTGCCTCATAACTTTCCGGTGCGCTGTTCAACGAATAACAGTAATCCACGGCGTAATCTTGTATCTTTTCAATTTGTAAGAAGTCTGGCCTTTTTCGCTTCCTTATTGGGTATCGGCGTGTCTGGTTACTGTTTTCGTCAGAAGTACTGTAATTGTCATCGTTATTAATATTTTCATTGTGATCGATTAAGATGCTAGGCAATATTTCACGTTTTTTATTCACTGGATCGCCATTTTTAAAATTTAATGTATCATTGAATTTTACACATCTAACCCTTTTTATGGCATTTTTAGCTGCAAAGTAGATTAAATATGCTGGACTATTTTTATCGTAACCTACGAAAGTACCTTTTTCGCTTTTAGTATTTAGTTTACTAGTGTTTTCTATAAATGCAAAACAATCAGAACCAAATAGATGCATTCTATTCATTTTAGGTTTTACACCGCAAAACGTTTCATACGGCGTTTTTCCTAGCCTTTTATTGAACGATCTATTTCTGATATATGCTGCTGCCATTAAAGCGTATGTCCATAAACTATGCGCTAATTTCGATTCGATAAGTAGGCATCTTGTCATCTCAAAAAGGGTTTGCCATGCCCTTTCAGCTGTGCCATTTTGGAAGGGGGAGTACAGCGCCGATTTCTCGTGTTTAATATGGTGGTTAATTAATAGAAGTTCAAAGTCTTTACTAGTAAATTCAGTCCCATTGTCTGAGCGAATACATTTTACTGAACCGTACGGGGGCAACATCAGCTAAATATTTCTTAGTGGCGAGGATAGTGTCGGATTTGTTTTTTTTAGAAAATAAACCATAATTAAACCGGAAAAATCATCAATAAAGTTCAAAACATACCTTAGATTATTTCTCCCCATCGGGCTGATCGGACCTGCTAAGTCACAATGCATAAGTGAGAGAATTTTCGTAGCTTTTTTGTCTGGTGTTCGGCTTATATATTTTGTCATTTTCCCCTGTGCACACACATCACAATTTTGGAGATCGTCTGAAGGTATTATTTTCATGCCTTCGACTACATTTGATAATTTTTTAATATCAGCTGTATTGCAGTGCCCTAGAATTTTATGCCAGGTTTCCAAGTCGTGACAGGCAGTTTTTGAGGGAACCATACTTTTTAAATAATATAGTCAGCCATTTTCTTTAATGTCAAATACAGTTCCATTGGGGTATGTCAATTTTGATGTATTTTGGCCAAATTGTATATTCGCGCCTTGTTTAATTGCAGCGTGACGGAAAAGATGTCTTGCTTAAATGTAGGTATGAACAAATATCTAAATGTAAATTTTTTTTTTTTTTTTTTACACAGTGATCACCACTTATCAAGGCCCGGAAGCCACTCAGGGATAAGGGTTATTGCAAGTACATTACGTTAGTGTGGAGATTTGATGAAGTGTTTACTTAAGGGGGGCGGTTCATTAGGAATTTGTTAACATTGGACTTGAAGACATCCAAGTTGTAGTCCGGAGGGAAGCAGGCAGACGGAACAGAGTTCCACAGGCGTGCAGTTCTAAGAAAGAAGCTTTGTTCATGGAATCCGCGTTTTGATTTAGGCACAGATATAGAGTGGGGGAAATTTTTCACAGTGGATTCAGCTAGATGGGTGTTTTTCGTGAAAGATTGGCGAGGGGGGACCAGAGATTGGAGTTCAGACGAGCACCTGCCATGAAAATAACGATAAAACAAGGATAGGCTCGCAACGTCTCTTATGTGGGAGAGAGGTTGCAGGGTAGAGAAAAGGGCATCCCCCACTAAACCACGAAGTCTATTTTGTACTCTGTCAAGCAGGATAGGCTGTTTTTAGCAGCTCCTGCCCAGATATGGCAACAGTATTCCATCCTTGGACATACTTGGCTTTTATATAGATAGAGAATTGCATCAGTAGTGAGATATCTTCTGGAGCGGTAGAAGGATCCCACCATCTTTCCAGCGACCTTGGCAACAGACTTGATGTACGTGTTCCATTTCATATCAGGAGTAAAGGTCAAACTCAGAAGCTTGTCAAAACACGGGGCCTCACCCAGACGAGAGCCATCCATCACAATTGATGCCAGCTGGGGATCAGAGCGTTGATGATGTAAGGATAGGAGTTTGGTTTTGGATGCATTAAAGGTAACCAGCCACATCTTCCCCAACTGAACCACGCGCTCGAGATCAGAGGAGAGAGAATCAGAGAGAACTTTGTCATTTACAGCCTTTGATGTGTTGCCGTAGATGGTCGTGTCATCAGCATAGATGTCAACGAATGATTTAAGTATGTGTTTAGGGAGGTCATTGATGTAGATCAGGAAGAGAGTTAGGCCCAGGATTGACCCCTGAGGGACTCCAGCATTTATATTGCAGGCCTCCGATTTTTGTCCATCTACCACTACTCTTATGAGCCTATCGGAGAGAAATGATTTAATGATTGAGAAAACATTTCCAGTTATAATATGAAATATGAACAAATATCAGGTAGTTGGTGAGACAACTCCATGATGATCAGTAATGGTGAAACTTGGATAGGGTTTAGTTATTTAAGAGAACAGGTTAAAACCTTAGTTACATTGGATTTGAAAATGAGCATGCTATATAAGCAACCTTACCTTTATCACACGAGTAGCAAAAATAACAAGAGAAAACATGACTAGCCACTGATGAAGCTAACGATACTTCACGACAATGGCTGCGGTGGTGATAGGATTTCTATCGTCTTTTGAGGATTATAACTATCGATACATAGTGTTTTGTGATTTGTGTAAGAATTAAGACACAAAAATAATGCGAGGTATTTTGAACAAAAGACACAAATTTTAGAAAAACTTTTAATCGTTGTTGTCTCTCGACCTTAAATTGTAACAGAACGCATTTGAGCGTGTGTGAGAAAATATTAGCAGCAGCACGTATGAAAATTAGCAGGTGTGTGTGAGTTTGCGTCACAAGAAAAATAGGAGAAAAAGGACTGCACGTGGTCAAGCAAAAAGAGAAGCAAAGTGCGCATGGAAGGGGGAAGATGGATGTGGAAAGTTGAGGGCGAGAAATCGCTGGCTGACAGCTGGCACCAGCCAATGGAGACGGACTTTTAAAAGGCACATGTGTGTAAGAAAAAAACTTTGGGAATAAAATGCGCTGTTTTGGAGGAACCACAAATAAATGCGTTTCATTTGCATTTTAAAAAAAAAATTCAGATTTTTATTTCTTTCCTTTTTTATTTTTTTTATTTGTTTCTGTGATGGTACGACATTACAAAATGATTTGCACCAAGTACAAAGTTCTTTCATACGAGATTTTCTAATTGCAAGTTGAAGCATAAAAACATTTTCCCAAATTATTGGATTTGATATTAAATAAGCGAGAATCTTATCTGTTTCAAGCATTCTCCATCTCCCCCCCCTCTCTCTCTTTCTCCACCCCCTCTCTCTCTCTCCACCCCTCCTCTCTCTCTGCTTGAATATATATCTGCTCTTAACTGTCACTGAACACAATTGTTACTATAGAAACACACGGTACTAGTGCAGTTTGCAAATTGGATGTATCCAAGCATCCAGTTTGGTTTGCCCAGAACCTGATTTAAAACACTGAATTATGCCGAGCATCGCTGAGCAAATCTTACGAATACTACTGAAACAGAAAATAGCAAAATTCATTGAATATGAAAAAAAAAAAAACTTATAAGAAATAAATTAAAAACAAATGACCTACCGTAATAGTGTTTTATGATTTTTTTTCTTTTTTGTCAAGAATAACTTTCAACCATTTTTTTTTTAATTTTGTTTTTATGCAAGACAATTAAAGTTTTTTTTTTTTTTTTTTCAATAAAAGTGATTTCCACCAAAAACCTCAAATGATGAGAGAAGTCTGCCAACATTATGTTTTCGTCTGTTGAAAACCGATTCATTTATCTCCATCGTATGCCCTAGACTTCCAATTTTCCGGGGATTCCTAACGAAAATAATTCCGGCAAATGTCTTTTATAAAGTTACCCAATCTGCAATGGTTTGTCTGGAGCGCAACCCACATTCTTGATTCGTGTTTTTTTATTTTGTGACCATCTTGTGTATCCACGTGTTTATCTTCATGATTTCATTTATTTTTAAGCAAGATCGTTCGAAGAACATGCCAGCTTGCAATGCGGCACATTTTCAGTATTTTGCATTTGTGCACCTTCAGGCAAAACCATCCGAGGATGCATTTCACGGCACATGTCTTGCAACGCATTTTCACTGCTGGTAACGTTTTTGTTGACAATAGTCGACGACTTGTTCAAGCATCTGTAGCTGCCTGCCAAGAATAGTTAGATTTCTTGTAGTGTTATGCTCCATAATTTATGGGTAACAACTAATTTTTTTTTTGTTCCCGACAAAGGAGGGATTACACCTGGTAATTCACTCCTGTTTGTCCGTTCACACTTTTCTCAATAACCCTGTATTGGATTGAAAAAAAAGTTTTGCACAAACATTAGGCATGGTGAAAGTAAATATTTCACACATGGAAAGGGACTCCATATGCTCGGCTTGTTTTCCAATATTTAGACAAAAGTGAGCTGGTATTTTTTTTGGTGGCTTTTCATCGGGTCATTGTGTTTGTTGCTGTTTTCTGATTGGTTGATCTATTTGACACTTTGTCGTTTCCATTTGATTCCAGGTAAACCGAGCGGATGCTCAAATACGTCCATTTTGTACTAACTTTAGTCATTATGAGGGAAATCCCGCTTGCTCGGCTTGTTTATTTTTAAATTGATGTTTGTGTGGTTGATTAGCTTAACAAATGCAATGTGCTTTGATTTTCAGGTTGGAGTGCCTGCGGTCGAGATTGGTATCATCGCACCTTATAGAAATCAAGTGAAACATGTCCAAGAAACTTTGGTGTTGGCACTTGAAGGTCATCCAGTGCAGGAAGTTGAAGTGAATACTGTTGATCAATACCAAGGTCGAGATAAGGATGTTATCATCGTGACGTTCGTTCGAAGTCGGTCGAAAAATAATTTGCTTAGTTCTCATGTAAGTGTATGGCAAAAAATATTTATAACTTCTGTAATTTTGTCGATGTACGTATTAAGTTTATTTTAATTATTTGAAATAATAAAAAAAATTAGGAGCTTTCAGAACATCCGTAATTGATAGCCTATTTATTGAAGCAAATGAAACTCTCCCACAATTAGGAACAGAAAAACTAGCACTACAATCTATATATCTATAAAACTGAGAATATGTGTGTCTGTGAACCCTTCTCAACCTATATACTCAACAAATTTTTAATCTACAGACTTGAAATTTGGTATAGAGTGCATTCAGACATGTAGAAAACGTTTCATTGGTTTTCAGCCAGAAAAAAAGGGGCTGCTAAGGAGTTAATATTGAAAAATTGTTACGTGGTGTGGGGGGTGGGAGTCATCAGATTTTTATCTGTTTGTTGACTGTTTCACGAATGCATATTTTTTTAAAAACGTTTCTTAATGTATTTTTAAAATGTTTCTTAATGTATTTTTTTTAAATGTTTCTTAATGTATTTTTTTTAAATGTTTCTTAATGTATTTTTTTTAAATGTTTCTTAATGTATTTTTTTAAAATGTTTCTTAATGTATTTTTTTTAAATGTTTCTTAATGTATTTTTTTTAAATGTTTCTTAATGTATTTTTTTTAAATGTTTCTTAATGTATTTTTTTTAAATGTTTCTTAATGTATTTTTTTTAAATGTTTCTTAATGTATTTTTTTAAAATGTTTCTTAATGTATTTATTTTAAATGTTTCTTAATGTATTTATTTTAAATGTTTCTTAATGTATTTTTTTTAAATGTTTCTTAATGTATTTTAAAAAAAATGTTTCTTAATGTATTTTTTTAAAATGTTTCTTAATGTATTTTTTTAAAATGTTTCTTAATGTATTTATTTTAAATGTTAATGTATTTTTTTTAAATGTTTCTTAATGTATTTTAAAAAAAATGTTTCTTAATGTATTTTTTTTAAATGTTTTTTAATGTATTTTAAAAAAAATGTTTCTTAATGTATTTTTTTTAAATGTTTCTTAATGTATTTTTTTTAAATGTTTCTTAATGTATTTTTTTTAAATGTTTCTTAATGTATTTTTTTTAAATGTTTCTTAATGTATTTTTTTAAAATGTTTCTTAATGTATTTTTTTAAAATGTTTCTTAATGTATTTTTTTAAAATGTTTCTTAATGTATTTTTTTAAAATGTTTCTTAATGTATTTTTTTTAAATGTTTCTTAATGTATTTTTAAAAAAATGTTTCTTAATGTATGTATCTTTTATTTTTTGTTCATTTTACATCATATATAAGAGGGCAGAAATCAGAAGCTCTTAGTATTAATGCTGAGAGCCATCCTGGGCCCAACTCTCTTCCTGATCTATATTAATGATCTTCCAAATCACATCCTTACATCATTCATAGACATCTATGCTGATGACACTACTGTCTATGGTAGCACATCTAAGACCGTAAATGACCAAGTTCTCTTTGATTCTCTCCTCTGATCTTGAGCAAGTGGTACAATGGGGAAAGAGGTGGCTTGTTACTTTTAATGCATCTAAAACCAAGGTTTTATCTTTACATCATCAACGCTCTGATCCCCATCTGGCATCAATTGAAACAAATGGCTCTCGTCTTGGGGAGGCCTCATGTTTTGACAAGCTTCTGGGCTTGACCTTTACTCCTGATCTTAAATGGAACACATACATTAAATCCATTGCCAAGGCCGCTGGAAAAATGGTGGGATCGTTCTATCAATCCAGTAGATATCTCACTGCTGATGTAATTCTCTATCTATATAAGAACCAGGTACGTCCAAGGATGGATTACTGTTGCCACATCTGGGCAGGAGCTACTAGAAAGGACTTATCCTGCCTTAATAGAGTTCAAAATAGACTTCATAGCCTTATGGGGGATGTCCTTTTCTCTTCCCTGCAACCTCTTTCTCACAGAAGAGATGTTGCGAGTTTGTCTCTGTTTTATAGTTATTTTCATGGCAAGTGCTTGGCTGAACTCCAATCTATGGTCCCCCCTCTCCAAACTTTTACAAGAAACACCCGTCTAGCAGAAAACACTATCACTAGTTTCCCCCATTCTTTATCTGTGCCTAAACCTAAGCGTAGATTCCATGAACAAAGCTTTCTTCTTAGAACTGCACGCCTATGGAATTGTCTTCCATTTTTCTGCTTTCCAGCTGACTACAATATGGTTGTCTTCAAGTCTAACGTAAACAAGTTTTTGATGAGCCGTTTCATATAAGTTAACATATTTACCGAATCTCCATTACTAATGATTACTATGTTGTCCAATTTCTACTGTACACTCTTTAACCCTTATCCTCGAGTGGCCTCTTGGCCTTGATAAGTGGTGATGCCTATGTAAAAAAAAAAAAAAAAAAAAAAAAAAATCACTTTCCCTCGTTCAGGAATCAGACAATTTTTAATAAAAGGTGCCTTAAATAAGTTTTCAGGTTGTTTACATATAGGCATTTTATTGATAGTACACTGCAATGCACTTGTACTGCTCCAACAACTTCTGGAAGACCCCATGGAAGTCCTCTTTTGTGAGCGTTTCAATGACCCTTGTCATAGCCTCTGTCATCTCAATTGTCACATAATGACAGCCTCTAAGGGTTTCCTTATGGAATAAGCAAAAGTCACAGGGAGCAAGTTCTGGATTATAGGGAGGGTGAGGAACTGTCTTGATGCCCATCTTCATCAAATAGTTTGTGACAAGGATGGAGTTTTATTTTCCTCTTTTTTTCATTTAGAAATATTCCATGCTGAAATGTAAACGAATTTAAAAAATTTATTACCTATTTTGATATAAAAATAATAGAAATAATATTTTTATAATAATATAAAACTCTAGTCCCCTTTAAAGTAATCTTCTCCGGCTGTAATGCACTTGTTGTACCATTCCAACAACTTTTGGAAGGCCCCATGGAAGTCCTCTTTTGTGAGCGTGTCAATGACCCTTGTGTCACAGCCTCTGTCATTTCCTCAATTGTCACATAATGACATCTTCTAAGGTTTTCCTTGAACTTGGGCAATAAGCAAAAGTCACAGGAAGCAAGTTCTGGACTATAGGGAGGGTGGGGAACTGTTTTGATGTTCATTTTCGTTAAATAGTTTGTGACAAGGATGGAGTTGTGGACTGGTGCATTGTCTTGGTGGAAATTCAACTGACCTGATTCAAAGAATTCTGGCCTTTTCCAACTGAATCTCTTCCTGAACGCCCTTGAAACCTCAACATAGTATTCCTTGGTGATTGTCAAGTGGAAACCCAGTGCATGTAGATCATGCCCACACTGTCAAAAAAAAAGGATTATCATTAGTTTCTGAGTGGATTTGCTCTGTTTGACTTTCTTGGGCCTGGGAGAGCCAGCATGCTTCCACTGGCAACTCTGTCCCTTAGTTTCTGGATCATAGCAGTGGATCCAGCTTTCATTGCAGGTCACCAGAAAATCAAGAACTGTGGGATCTCAATTGATCAATTCGACCATCTCCCTGCTGTCATGATGTCTTTCTTTCGAATCTTCTCTGTGCACCCTTGGGACAAACTTTGCATAAATCTTCTGCATCTTCAGTTCCTCACGATTAATTGTGTGTACAGTTCCCACACTGACATCAAACTGTCCTCTTATAGTCTCTAATGACACATGACGGTTCTTATCCATGAAATTCTTTATTTGGCCAATCTACTCTGGTGTTCTAATTTTCTTACTCCTCCCCCACCTCCATCACAAACTCCTTGCTTTCCTTGAATCTCTTATGCCACTCAAAAACTGATGCACAATTTATGCAAGATGGTCCAAAAGCAGTCTGAAGTATTTCATGTTTTTGTGGAATTTTTTCCAAGTTTAAAACAGAATTTTATTGCATAGCGTTCTTCTAAAGTGTCTTTGCATCCAGATTGCATTTTTGAAATTCATCAGCTGTGATAATCACGCTTAAGTAGGGTGTATTCCAATTCCTGCTGTAGCTGTTCATTTGAATCTGAAATCATAAAAATTGGCCAGTCATCTCATAAGATATATAGCAATAACATTTTTTGAATTTTCAAGAGTCTATGACAATTTTAAATGACTCTACAAAAACATGTACCAAAAAGTCTGAAAACTAATTGAAGACACCTCGTATTACGCAAACTCACTCTTTTTATTCTCATGGTTCAGCAAATTGATAGTTTTCAAATTCCACTTATCGTAAACTAATATGATTCTATTTTTTCTGCTTCTTCAACAGTCTGGTGAAATCTTACAAGACGATCGACGTTTGAATGTTGCTGTGACGAGAGCCAAAAAAAAGTTAATTCTTCTCGGTGATGTGACGACTCTGCAGCAGTTTCAACCCTTGTCGAAGATTTTACCTTTTTTAAAACAAAAAAATCAAATATCCTTTTATGTTTTTCTATTTTCTGTCGAGATTCATGTTCTTTTTCACAATTCAAATTATTTTCTGCTGTTTTTTCTTAAAAGATCCTGAAAAATCTTTGTTTTCAAAGTTAATTTAACAAAATAATTGAGATAAACAAGCTTTTCATTTTTTTTCTTTTTTAACTCTAAAAATAATTGATTTTCTTGTCTGAAATCAAATGAATATAATTCAATATCAAGTTGATATTTATTAGCATCTAATCCAACAGTGCTCAACAGCACGTTTTGTCGAGCAATATGATGATAAAATATTAGAAACATGTAAATTAAATGACTCCATAAATGCACTCATTCTTTTCGATCTCAGATCGCAACCTGACAAGATTTGTGGTGAAAATATGATTACATTTATGGAGTTATTCGACTTTTTTATTATTCAGTTAATTTATACAAAGGCGGAATTGTTGATTTTCAAAGCCAGACAATAATTTAATTTTAATTAAATTTTTTTTCTTTTATTTTTTTTTTTTCAAAAATTAAAAATTCTTTTTTGATAATATTTTTTTCAAACTCAATAATTGATGTCACAAGTCTTTTGATTTGAATTTTTTTTTTTTTCTCACTTTCAAATTTTGTTCATTTTGGTAAATTCAATGAACTCTTAGCACTTGTGCCTCCTCTACGTAAATATCCACGATTAACCCAACAAGCAACATAATCCAGTTCCTTCACCGTTGCGGTCCATAAATACCAGAAAGCTTTCCACTTTAAGAGTTTCTTTCTCTCAAGCTTTGTAATTTCCTCAATATTTCTCATTTCTATGTCTCGACCGTGTTAGAAAAATACAACTTTTTTTTTTTTTTTTTTTTTATTACATTTTCACCCCAAACAAGGCAAATTGCCACTTTGGTGTAGGGGGCTACTATCAGGGGAAACAACTACTGGGGTACTATGTAGGGATTTGGGCAGCAAGGTGTCGGTTCACGTTACACTTGAACTTCTGCACGTCAGTACTGTTGGGGAAGCAGGGACCTGGAATGGAATTCCAGAGTCTTGCGGTTCTGGGGAAGAAACTATTGGAGTAAAAAGATCTTTTACATCTAGGGATCTCTACAGTGTGGGGGTGGGATCTAGTAGCCTGTCGGGTTTGTCGAGGGTGCTCGCGTCGTGGGGGCACAAGTGATTGCAGTTCGTCAGAGCATTCACCACTAAAATACTTGTAGAAAAGGCAGAGGGATGCAACATTTCATCGATGGGACAGAGGCTGAAGCTTAGATGCCAGTTCAGGGCCTATCAGGTTTGCGACTCTTTTTTGAACCTTGTCAAGGAGCGAGAGACTAGTAGCAGATGCACCAGCCCAGATGTGGCAGCAATACTCCATACATGGGCGAATGGTGGCCTTATAGAGGTACAGGATACTTTCGGGTGTTAGTAGTTTTCTAGCACGGTAGAGAGAGCCTACCTTTCTTGCAGCGGCCCTGGCAATGCCTTCAATGTAATTGTTCCAACTCATGTTTCCTGTGAACGTTAGGCCAAGGAGTTTGAAAGATGGACTCTCAGATAAAGAGTCGTTGGCCATTGCTATGGGTGGTAGAGAGGGTTTCTTGTAATTATTGAATGAAACTAGTTTAGTCTTGGCAGCATTGAACGCGACCAACCACTTTTGTCCCCATTCCACTACAGATTGGAGGTCTTCCTCTAGTGTTTCTGCCATTTCTTTAGAAATGTGTTCATTCGTCTTCCTGTCGTGTCTGCCATAGAGTGTAGTGTCATCAGCATATATACCCATCTCAGAGGCAATGTTGTCGGGGAGGTCATTTATGAATATCAGGAACAATAGAGGTCCAAGGATAGAACCCTGGGGCACTCCCGCATTTATATCATATTGTTTAGATGTGCGACCGTCGAGGACTACCTGGATTTTTCTCTTATCTAAGAAGGATTTAATTATGTTAAGTATTCTACCAGTGATACCGTATGATCTGATTTTACTGAGGAGACCCTCATGCCATACCCTGTCAAAAGCCTTAGATATATCTAGAGCTACCGCTCTGCCTTCCCCCGCTTTGTCCAGTGAATGGTATATACGTTCAGAGATCACAGTGAGGATGTCTGCTGTGGAACGGGCTTGTCTAAATCCATATTGTTTGTCAGTCAGTAGTTTAGCATCTGTAAGATGATGGACTAGAGCATGGTTAATTATGGTCTCAAATATTTTGGCAAAAAAGTGGGAGGAGGCTAATGGGGCGATAATTTGATGGGTCTGTCCTTTCGCCAGAATTCTTGAATACTGGTACAACAGAAGCAGTTTTCCAACAGCCCAGAAAGCAAGCTTCATTAAGACATTTGTTGTAGAGTTTGGAGAAAACTGGAGCTACTTCGGCTGAGCACTTTTTTAATAGCACAGCTGGGATAAGATCGGGTCCACATGCTTTTGAGGTGTCAAGGTTTTTTATGATAGCATGCACCTGAGCAGGGGTGGTTTTCAGATCGTCTAGTGTGGCGTCTGTCCGCATAGGAAAGTCAGGTAGGGGGTGGTTGGAAGGGTCCAGTGTGGAGTTTGAGGCAAACCGACTGGCAAGCATGTTAGCCTTGTCGGTTGCTGAGGAGACAACCTCGTGATTGTTGGTTAGTGGGGGAATTGTTGATTGCCCATTATTTACTACACTGTTGTAGATTTTCCAGAAGTCTCGAGTTCCTAGTTTTTGTGCTTCGATGCGCTTTTTAGTGGTTTCTGTAAATTCTCTCTTAGCTGTCGCAATTTCTTTCTTAACGTTATTTCTAGCTTCTATATACTTCAGTCTGTTTGAACTGGACTTATGTCGGTTAAACCTACGGTATGCATGCTGCTTTTGAGTAATGGCAGTTGCACAAGTCGACGTAAACCATTGGGGAGAGTGGGGCTTACTATAAAATTTCCGCATGGGAACATGCGCTTCGATTGCAGTTTTGAACCAGTCAGTGGTCTCGTTTGCACATTGTTCAGCAGGGAGAAAGAAAATATTTTTCCATGGAGCATCTCTAATTAGTTCCCTGATGGCTTCCCAGTCAGCCTTATTATAATATCTCGTTGTTTTGAGCACTGGCTCTTCAGTTTTGGGTCTAGAGTTTAGGGTGATTTCAACCATTATCACTGCATGATCAGCGTTCCCGAGTGGGCTGTGGGCCTTCGTTATGCAGTCATCGGGAACTGTGGTCAAAAACAGATCTAGAAGTGATGCGTGTTGTTTTTCCTGGTCAGGGAAACGGGTTGGAAACGTAACAATTTGTGATAGGGAGTGAGATATAGCGAAGCTATGGGTTGTGCTGCCCGCTGCATCTGTGTAAGTAGAGAATCCAAGCCAGTTTTTGTGGTGGACATTAAAGTCACCAAACACATGTATTTGTGCGCTAGTGTCGAGGGACAGTGCCGTGTCTATGCTGTCAGATACTTTGTTTATTATGGAGCAGTCCTGAGTCGAGGGAGAGCGGTAGAGAAAATAATAGTAGCTAATACTGTGTTGCACGTTTAGTCTAAAGCACATAAAGGCTTGATCATCTGTTTCTAGGTTTGTTTCTCTAGTCAAGGGAAGGGTATTACGAATGTAAACTCCAAGTCCGTGCATATGTCTGTCAGAGTCCTTACAGCAGAGTGGGAGATATCCAGGCATGTTAAAGTGGTTAGAGGGAATGGAGGAGTGTAGGTTAGTCTCACTTAGTGCTAAGATATCCGGGGTATTTGTTAAGAGAAATGCTTCAACATCAGCTAAGTTAGTTCTAAGCCCACGGATATTTGTGAATGAGAGCCTCAAGGGAGGAGGCAAGTTGAATTTGTTTGTCCCTAATCCTGGTTTAAGCTTATTTTTAGATTGTACTGTCGTCATATTTTTTTTTAAGAGTTTCGGTAAGGGGGAGCTAAACAAGAGGTTATGCGGAGCTTCAGACATGCATCACAAGTAGACCATCAGCTGACCTTTCTCCAATTAGGATTGTGGCCTCAGGAAAGCCCACCGGGGATGAGTGCAGGGTCCCTTTCCATGTGCGTCATGGCACTGCAAACAACCCGATATTATTCAACTGTTGATGGAGCAGCCGCTCTAAGCGCTACCAAAGAGTTAGGGCACCTGTACTACCAGTCGGGAACAGCAGCCAGGAACTGTCAATCCGGTACCCTCAACCCTTTAGAAGAAGGTCAACCCAATCTAATCGCTCAGGCATATCTTATACTCAAGCACTCCCAAATGTTCAGTTTTAGGGGTGGGGCATGCTGGGAATGGGTAAGAACGGCGTTCATTGCCCTAGCCAGGAAACAAGATCTACCGCTGGGTGTTTCTGTCGAATCACTGAGATAGTGTCTCTGCGCTTGACTAATAGGCAAAGAAGGAGTATGGAAGCCAGGCGATAGACAGAGCCTATCTACTCCTTAAGCAATTTAGGTTTGCAAACCGGTGAATTTGTTTGAGTCACCAGCTCTAGGAAGGTTGTCATCCAAGACTGAAGAGGCCTCTCTCCCCTTTGGTTTAGTTTCAGAGTTTTCCTTCTCCTAGACGGATGATCTGGGAAGACCTACTGGGTCCGTCAGCCCTGAGAGGGTTTTCTCCGCGCCTAGGTTCTAATCCAGGTATTTCTGCGACCCCGCGTTGTTAGTGTTACTGGGTTAGTTTGTGGGGGATTATATCTCTACTGATTAGTTACACTCCTCAAAGTGATTTAGGGACATGCTATTTACTTGTTAATGGATGAAGGGGGTGGGTGAAGTTCATGCAGTGTAAGCGTCTATGTTTGTAAGAGGGCTTGTTAGGGAGGAGATAATGTGATTTTAGTCTTACCCTTTTTTTTTTATTTTATTAATGTTAGCTTAGGTCTAGTATAGTGTTACAGTATGAGTAGGTATGAAGAATTGAGCTACGAGTTGTGCCCGAGCTATTTTAGATGATAGGAGGGTTAAGATGTAAGTGCAATATAGCATGGATAAGACAGCAAGTTTTGAGTCATGCGTAATTAGGTAAATAGATATATGGGCAGGTTTTCAGTAGGTGCGAATAGAGTTGAAGTTGTAGGTTTTTTTATAGTAAGAGTCATGGGGCGTTTTGCATAACAAGGAGTGTCGTTTCAATAACGTAATTAATCGTTGCAAAACTCGAGGAGACAGTTGTGTAGTGCATATCGCTTTGTTTCTGAGTACTTTGGCTGTTAAATACCTGCCTTTGTGTGCATAGGCTGTTAAGTCCCTTAATGGATAGGAATGAGCTGTAATGCATGCCTTAGAGGTAGAAATGTATAGATGTTTAATGATGGCTATTAAAACAGTTTGCATGTGAGGGATTAGGGGCTGGAAGTTAGCGATTCCACTACAGATGCGGAGCAATGTGGGAGTTTAGTGGCGGATAGGTTGGAAGGAGTAGATTGTTAGTGTTCAAGAGAAGAGGGGTTATTTATTTACAGATGGATTTCCATTAGGATTTTTGAGTTACAGGTAAGGTTTAGTTTGAAGAAGGGAGGAATTTTTTTTTTTTTTTTTTTTATGCATGCAGGTAAGACAAACGCAATCGTCTTGGAGGTAAAATGTATAAGATTTCGTAGCTAGCTATTAGGTTTTTCCCTCCCAGTTATAGGGACAGCTAGTTCGTTGGGATTTGGAATTGTAGTCATTAAGGTCAGGCGCAGAGTGTTGCATCTATTCAGAAAATTAGCCCTAGTATCACAGCTGGTATTATGTATATTGCAGTTACAAATATAGTGCCAGTCAAATTATGAGCCACGTGCAGTGGTTTGGTATGGTATGGGTATCATGGAGGACACTTAAATACAAGCAAGCGTACGGTGATTACATATATTAAGTATACTACTTAAATAAAGTTCTTCTGTCTTCTATAGTAGAAAGAAAGGTGGTCCTAGCTCTTCTATATTCTTGCATAGGCTATTCGTTATCGAGTAGAGTTCTTCTGACCATAAAAACGGCTCGCGTGGGACTAAGTGTTAGAGACCATTTTTACGCATATGTAATTAAAATGCATTAAATAAATACATTTAAAGAGAAGGTATACACAGTTGGTAAAAGCAAAAAGAGAAATAAATAAACAAAGTGAATAAATAAATAAAAAATAAAGTAATAGAAGAAACGACTCGCATGGAAGCAAAGAGTTAAAGACAATATATGCGCATATAGTTAAAATACATTAGTCAAAATTAAGAAAAAAAAAAAAAAAAAGCAGTTGCCATTTTGGTAATATTAGGATTTGTTAAATTAACTTAGCTTATATTGTTTGCCCATCTTCAAAATTGTCGCGTCTGTCAGCGAGCGTAACCCTCTTCTTATCTTTTATTTCTACAAAATCACCATTTGCCGACGCATGGAATACTTTTGCCACATATGAGCCAGTGTATCAAGTCGCTCTCGATTTGACGAAGTTTAAAAAGAGTCTCCGTTCTAATAGCTCCAACCTTGTCAACCAAACTCCAACCTCTTTCCCATTACTGCAATGTTGCATCCTTGTGCCTGTTTACAAATATTCTCATGACATGTGCTCTGATGAACTGTAGTGCTTGTTTCCCCTCAACGTAAAAATCCCCAACTAACCAGAGAAGCAGCAAAATCCCACTCCTTCATTGTTGAGGTCCCTGAAAACTTTCGACGCTAAAAGTTTCTTTCTCTCAAATTACCAGACTTGGAATTACCTCAATGTTTCTTGCTTCTATGCCTGCACTAAAATGTGCACACGTTTAAATATAACATGACCAGACATATCATTGCTCAACTCCCTACCTACACTATCCCTGTAAATATGGTCCCTGATTCATAGTAGCCACTGCGACTAGTATCAAAATGAGCTGAATTCAGATGTAGAGACAAGTGAACGATCACGTGTCATACAGCACGCACGCACACACAGCTTCAGTCGTATCAATCATTCGGAAGAAATCCTTCTTGATTGAGGCAATTTTTATTTTCATTTTAATCCAGAATGACCCTTTATCAAGACCTTAGGGAATAACCGAAAGTGACAGGGAGCAAATTTTAGACTGTGAGATTTGAATTGATTAACTCGACCATTTCCCTGCTGTCATGACATCTTGTTGATTTTCTCTGAACATTTTCGGGACAAACTTCACACAAATCTCCACATCTTTAGTTCCTTGTGAATAATTACATGTACAGTTCCCACACTAACATCAAACTGTGCACTTATTGTCTCTATAGATGTACAACGGTCCTTATCCATGAAATTCTTTATTTGGCCAATCAACTCTGGTGTTCTGACTTCCTTACTCCTCCCCCACTTTTCATCATCCCTCACACTCTCTGCTTTCCTTGAATCTCTTATGCCACTCAAAAACTGATGCTTGATTCATGCAAGATGGTCCAAAAGCAGTCTGGAGCATTCCATATATTTTTGTGGTATTTTTTCCAAGTTTAAAACAGAATTTTATTGCATATTGTTCTTCTAAAGTGTCTCCACGTCCAGATTGCATTTTTGAAATTCACCAGCTGTGATAATCATGCTTTAGTAGGGTGTATTCCAATTCCTGCTGTAGCTGTTCATTTGAACCCCAAATCATAAAAATTTGTCAGTCATGTCATAAGATGCATAGCAATAAGAAAATAAATTTTCAAGAATCAACATTTTTAAATTTGTGTACAAAAATGTCTGCAAACTTATTGAAGGCACCTCATATCTGTTTGTGTATTTTGCCACTTGTAACGTAAGGCGATACTATTTGGAATCGGGTCTACAGGAAACTATGTGGGGAGATGAGTTGCGAGATGCTTGTTCACATTACACTTAAACTTTTGCATGTTGGTACAATCAGGGAAGCAGGAAACAGGGAGGGAATTCCACAATTTAACGTGGAAAAGAAACTATTAGAGTAGAAGGCTTTTCAACATGTATGGACCTCAACAGTGATGGGGTAAGATTTTGCTGCTTGTTAGTCAGGAGAATGTGAGTTCATCAGAATTCCATTAAAATATTTAGAAAACGTGCACAAGTATGCAACGTAGATTATTAGATTCATGGCTTTTTTTTTGGATCCTGTCTATGATTGGATAATGCTGCCTTGTTTTATGGTTTTCTTTGTTTGTTTTTTTATTTATTTTAATGTTTTAATGTTGAACTTTAAATATGAATTTTTTATTTTTTTATTTTAATGTTTTAATGTTGAACTTTAAATATGAATTTTTTCTATTCTTTTAATGTTTTAATGTTGAAGTTTAAATATAAATTTTTTTTATTCTTTTAATATTTTAATGTTGAACTTTAAATACAAATTTTTTTTTTATTCTTTTAATTTTTTTATGTTGAACTTTAAATATAAATTTTTTTTTATTTTAATGTTTTAATGTTGAACTTTAAATATAAATTTTTATTTTTTTATTTTAATGTTTTAATGTTGAACTTTAACTATAATTTTTTATTTCTTTTAATGTTTTAATGTTGAACTTTAAATATAAAGTTTTTTTATTTATTTTAATGTTTTAATGTTGAACTTTAAATATAAATTTTTTTTATTCTTTTAATGTTTTAATGTTGAACTTTAAATATAAATTTTTTTTTATTTTAATGTTTTAATGTTGAACTTTAACTATAATTTTTTTTTATTCTTTTAATGTTTTAATGTTGAACTTTAAATATAAATTTTTTTTTATTTTAATGTTTTAATGTTGAACTTTAAATATAATTTTTTTTTATTCTTTTAATGTTTTAATGTTGAACTTTAAATATAAATTTTTTATTTTTTTATTTTAATGTTTTAATGTTGAACTTTAAATATAAATTTTTTTTTTATTTATTTTAATGTTTTAATGTTGAACTTTAAATATAAATTTTTTTTATTTTAATGTTTTAATGTTGAACTTTAACTATAATTTTTTTTTATTCTTTTAATGTTTTAATGTTGAACTTTAAATATAAATTTTTTTTTATTTTAATGTTTTAATGTTGAACTTTAAATATAAATTTTTTATTTTTTTATTTTAATGTTTTAATGTTGAACTTTAAATATAAATTTTTTTTTTATTTATTTTAATGTTTTAATGTTGAACTTTAAATATAAATTTTTTTTTATTTTAATGTTTTAATGTTGAACTTTAACTATAATTTTTTTTTATTCTTTTAATGTTTTAATGTTGAACTTTAAATATAAATTTTTTTTTATTTTAATGTTTTAATGTTGAACTTTAACTATAATTTTTTTTTATTCTTTTAATGTTTTAATGTTGAACTTTAAATATAAATTTTTTTTTTATTTATTTTAATGTTTTAATGTTGAACTTTAAATATAAATTTTTATTTATTTTAATGTTTTAATGTTGAACTTTAAATATAAATTTTTATTTATTTTAATGTTTTAATGTTGAACTTTAAATATAAATTTTTATTTATTTTAATGTTTTAATGTTGAACTTTAAATATAAATTTTTATTTATTTTAATGTTTTAATGTTGAACTTTAAATATAAATTTTTATTTATTTTAATGTTTTAATGTTGAACTTTAAATATAAATTTTTATTTATTTTAATGTTTTAATGTTGAACTTTAAATATAAATTTTTATTTATTTTAATGTTTTAATGTTGAACTTTAAATATAAATTTTTATTTATTTTAATGTTTTAATGTTGAACTTTAAATATAAATTTTTATTTATTTTAATGTTTTAATGTTGAACTTTAAATATAAATTTTTTTTTTATTTATTTTAATGTTTTAATGTTGAACTTTAAATATAAATTTTTATTTATTTTAATGTTTTAATGTTGAACTTTAAATATAAATTTTTTTTTATTTTAATGTTTTAATGTTGAACTTTAACTATAATTTTTTTTTATTCTTTTAATGTTTTAATGTTGAACTTTAAATATAAATTTTTTTTTATTTTAATGTTTTAATGTTGAACTTTAACTATAATTTTTTTTTATTCTTTTAATGTTTTAATGTTGAACTTTAAATATAAATTTTTTTTTATTTTAATGTTTTAATGTTGAACTTTAACTATAATTTTTTTTTATTCTTTTAATGTTTTAATGTTGAACTTTAAATATAAATTTTTTTTTATTTTAATGTTTTAATGTTGAACTTTAAATATAAATTTTTTTTTTATTTATTTTAATGTTTTAATGTTGAACTTTAAATATAAATTTTTTTTTATTTTAATGTTTTAATGTTGAACTTTAAATATAATTTTTTTTTATTTTAATGTTTTAATGTTGAACTTTAAATATAAATTTTTATTTATTTTAATGTTTTAATGTTGAACTTTAAATATAAATTTTTTTTTTATTTATTTTAATGTTTTAATGTTGAACTTTAAATATAAATTTTTTTTTATTTTAATGTTTTAATGTTGAACTTTAAATATAATTTTTTTTTTATTTTAATGTTTTAATGTTGAACTTTAAATATAATTTTTTTTTATTCTTTTAATGTTTTAATGTTGAACTTTAAATATAAATTTTTTATTTTTTTATTTTAATGTTTTAATGTTGAACTTTAAATATAATTTTTTTTTATTTATTTTAATGTTTTAATGTTGAACTTTAAATATAATTTTTTTTTATTTATTTTAATGTTTTAATGTTGAACTTTAAATATAATTTTTTTTTTTTTATTTTAATGTTTTAATGTTGAACTTTAAATATAAATGTTTTTTTATTCTTTTAATGTTTTAATGTTGAACTTTAAATATAAATTTTTTTTTATTCTTTTAATGTTTTAATGTTGAACTTTAAATATAAAGGAATTTGTTTTTTCCCCTTAACTATCTAACATCAGAGAATTGCCGCCAGGAGCCCACTTGATTGATCTTAGCGAAAGCTTCAGACCGCCACTTGATGTTTAAAAAAATCTGGTTCTTATCCTGAATTCCCTCTATATAAAAACCCCAAAATAAAGAAAACCCCATATGATGTACATACATGGAACAAAACAAAAAATATCATATTCCAAAAATCATATAAATTGATCAAGTAGCTTTACTTTTATAAAGAAAATAATTTTTAAGTAATTAATGGGCATTACAACATAAATTTAGTAAGTTTGAATTATTGCTGAGTTATCTTCCTTCGTTTCTTAACTTAAGACAGACACTCTTCCGATACTCATAAATTTTATTTTCTTATATAAAAATAAAACTACTTAATCAATTTATGTGATTTTTGGAATATGATATTTTCGTTTTCTTGTCTATGTACATCATATAGGTTTTTCTTTATTTTTATTTTTTTAAATATAGTTTATTGTGAACGAAAACCAAATATACATATGGAATGTACCATGCTTGGATAATTCATTTGAAATCCTTTTTCTGAACTTGATGAATAAGGGGAAGTTTTTTTTGTTTTTTTTTTTTACTGAGTTTAAAAATATAATAACATTTTATCATGTGGAAAAAATCGCAACTATGGTTGATTAAGGAAAAAAATAATTGCAAAAACTTATTTTATTTAAAAAAGTTTTTTGTAAATTGAATTTGATCTGAACCATATTTTGCATTGGTGCAAAAATGAAAATTTGATTCGATATGAAAAAAAAAAAAATCCGATGTAATATATTGTGTAAAACTATTGACTGCGTCTTTCTACTGTAAAGTTATCCATTTATTATTTCATTTGAAAGAAAAAAAAAAGATTCATACTTCACAATACAATTTAATTGACATTGTTTCATTAATTATTAAACATTTTTTTGTTTCATGAATTTTTTTTTCTGTTTGTGCCAAAAAATGTTTTTTTCTAGTTTTTACTTCCTAAAATCGGATGAGGTTTCAATTGACCTCAAGCTTAAGTGAAAATGTTATTGGCCATTGGTTGTGTGACTGAAAACTTGGAAGAAAGCAAAAATCAGTTTTAATTTCAAGTTATCTATTTTATAGTTTTCATTTTTTTTTACAAAAATGAATTATTTAAATTATTTTATTTATTGAAAAGAACAAACTTGATATTCACTTTACATAAAAGTGGATATTACCTTTAATGAACATTGTTAAACTAAATTTTGACTTTTCAGTTTTTATCTAAATTTATGGTGTTCAATGGAAACATTATTCATTTATTTACATTCTGAAACATTCGTCCATCGGATATTTTAATTATAAAATATAAAATGACATCAGTTCAACATTTCATTGTTTATGCAATGCCATCGATGATCATATATGGAATCATTTTGCCTGAAAAAAAATTAATAAAAGAAAAGGTTCTTATTTAAAATTCAATTTAATTAAATACAAAACTCTTTATGATGTGCATACCTGTCATAAAATGTCATATTCAAAAAATCATGTAACTTAATTAAGTAGGGTTGTTTTTTGAAAATTGTTTTTTTTTTTTAGAAAATCAAAATTTACAATTTTTAGCGATTAAAAAGTTTGAATTATTTTGAATACAAACAAAATCTCAGTCGTTAAATTGAGTTGTCACCCTTGGATTTTAACAAATTCTAAAACATGGCAGCTCTCGGCTCCTTGTCTCACTTGTCATAAAATTTGATTTTCTTAGTTAAAAAAACAAACTACTTGATCAATTTACACGATTTTTGGAATATGACATCTTCGTTCCATGACTGGTACGTACATTATAAAGTTTATTTTCTGTAGTTTCTTTTTTTTAGTTAAATTCTAAATAAGCACCAAAAATTGTCATTTATTTTCATGTTGACATTTTGACATTTGTCTATTTCTTTTTCATTCAGTTGTTTGTCTTTTGAATATCATTATTGCTCATTTTTCATTGAGACAAAGAAAACCTCTTATCAGCTCTATTTTTGTATTTTATTCCATTCTATCAATTTTTTATTTTCCAAATATATTTGGATGTGTTGAGTTTTCATATATAAAGAATTTATAAATATTATCGTCTGCCACACCCCATTAAACATGTGAAAAACATTCTGAAGTTAGTAAATGTAATATTTTTTTTACCAATTTAAAAAACAATATCAGTCAACAATTATTTAAAGAAACATTAATTTTATTTGAAAATAAATCCATTTTTATGTCTGCAATTTTATATTAGTCCATGCTTTTTATTTATTATTTTTTTTAATGATGTCAGTTTAAATATACTGATTGCACTTCTGCAGAGAAGTAATACCCCTCCTCCCATTGGAATCCATGATGTCTAAAGTCTAGATCCTGATGGCTAAGCAGTCTGTGTCTTAATAATTATGTGATTTTCAATATTCTACTTTAATCCTTATTTGATCTGAAGGTTGGAGATAAAAAAAAAAAACAAACAAACTTGATCACCATTATATTAAAAAAAAAACAAAAAAAAAAAATTTGATCACCATTATATTAAAAAACAAAACAAACAAACTTGATCACCATTATTTTAAAAAACAAACTTGATCACCATTATATTAAAAAAAAAAAAAAACTTGATCACCATTATATTAAAAAACAAACTTGATCACCATTATATTAAAAAACAAACTTGATCACCATTATATTAAAAACAAACTTGATCACCATTATATTAAAAACAAACTTGATCACCATTATATTAAAAAAGAAAAACCAAACTTGATCACCATTATATTAAAAAAGAAAAACCAAACTTGATCACCATTATATTAAAAAACAAAAAACAAACTTGATCACCATTATATTAAAAAAAAAAGTATATATTATTCAGCATGATCTTCGATCAGACATCCATCACCTTTTTAACTCTTAAATGTAAGAAGGTCAATTATGCCAAGGAAACAAAGATGATTCAAAACTTGGTGTTAGTATACTGTTTGTGTATCCCTGCCTCGATCAAGTCAATTACGTCCTGGATACGACCTAAAACTATATCCGATGGTGAGGCACCAGCTTGTGGGCTTTGGGGAGTGTGGAGCCACCCTTTAATTGCCATTGCCCCCAGGTCCACTCTGTTAGCGTCCCAACTATGGTTAAAATAGAAACCGACTTGAAAAAAGCCAAATATATTCTATTAAAAAACTTTTCTTCAAAATCACTGGATTCGACATTAAATAACCTGAAAAGTGTTGATACGCCGTAAAACAAAAACAACCGTTATTTGGGCCCCCTCCCCCCGCTTTCTTGGTATATTTGCAACAGAATTTTGATGCTGCGATGGATAATAAAGTATTCTATTTTGTTTACGTGAAACAAAAGAGCAGGTAAAGCGTGCTTTAGCCTTGGTGGTCAAATCACCTGTAGATGTTGCCGCAATGAAAGCAGTGTTCTTCATCACCTTGCTGTGTTGATGTCCGGGAGAGAAGAAAGTCATTTGTGCTTCAATTAATAAAATACTTTTGAAAGTAAATTTGTTCAACTTCAGACTGTGCAGTTACAAGGTCAGTCGAGAGATTCAAGAGTTTCTTGAGAGCTGACATGTTAACCCATGTTGTGTCGAAGAAACATGGAGAGGTTTGAGGTACCTTCAATAAATTTTCAAACATTTTATATGGCCACTTTTATTGATAGTACATGCATGAAACTCTAGTCCACTTTGAAGTGATCTCCTTTGGCTGCAATGCACTTGTACTGTTCCAACAACTTCTGGAAGGTTCCATGGAAGTCCTCGTGTGTTCATATGTCAATGACCCTCGCCACAGTCTCTTTCATCTCCTCAATTGTTTCATAACGACAGCCTCTAGAGGTTTTCCTTGAGCTTAGGGAATGCCCAAAAGTCACAGGGAGCAAGTTCTGGATTATAAAGAGGATGAGGAACTGTCTTGATGCCGTATCATCCCTCACAGACTTTGCCTTCCTTGAATCTCTTATGCCACTCAAAAACTGATGCTGGATTTGTGCAAGACTGAAGCATTCTATATGCTTCTGTGGTATTTTTTCCAAGTTTAAAAAATAGTTTTAGTTGCTTATGTATTTTTGGTACCGTGCTATTTTAAAATAGTTTTTTTTCAGGTGAAATTCAAGTTTCACAATATCTTTTTTATTAAATTGTTAGGTGGAAGCAAAGAATAGTTACAAAATACCCTCCCCTCCCCATGTTAAAAATGGCTTTCGAAATGTTATTTCAGCACCAAAAATACATAACTACTGAATTTTATTGCATACCATTCCTCGAAAGGGTCCTCACGTCCAGATTGCATTTTTAAATTCACCAGCTGTGACAATCAAGCTTTAGTAGAGTGTATTCCAATTCCTGATTTAGCTGTTCATTTGAACCTGAAATCATAAAAAATTGGTCAGTCATCTCATAAGACGTATAACAACAACATACTGAATTTTCAAGAGTTTACAGCAATTTTAAATGTTTGTAGAAAAAAAGTTTAGAAACTCATTGAAGACATCTTGTACGTATTCGTAGAGCATAAACATCTTATCGAATGCATCGTAAAATATGTGCTTAAAATATCTGCAGTAGAAAAAGTAGTATTGCCTAAATTCATAATGCCGGTCGGAGAAAAGATTAGTTTTTTTCGAGGTGTTGAACAAATGTTTGGTTAATTAATGACTCAAAAATTTTAGCGAAGAGGGGGGGGGAAACTGATAGTGCAATAATTGAGTGGGTCAGTTCTTTCACCAGAATTCTTGTACATTGGTATCACAGAGACAATTTTTTTTTTTTTTTTTTTTTTTTTTTTTTAACACAGTGATCACCACTTATCAAGGCCCGGAAGCCACTCAGGGATAAGGGTTATTGCAAGTACATTACGTTAGTGTGGAGATTTGATGAAGTGTTTACTTAAGGGGGCGGTTGATTAGGAATTTGTTAACATTGGACTTGAAGACCTCCAAGTTGTAGTCTGGTGGGAAGCAGGCAGACGGAACAGAGTTCCACAGGCGTTCAGTTCTAAGAAAGAAGCTTTGTTCATGGAATCCACGTTTTGATTTAGGCACAGATATAGAGTGGGGGAAATTTTTCACAGTGGATTCAGCTAGATGGGTGTTTTTCGTGAAAGATTGGCGAGGGGGGGGGACCAGAGATTGGAGTTCAGACGAGCACCTGCCAGGGAAATAACGATAAAACAAGGATAGGCTCGCAACATCTCTTCTGTGGAAGAGATGTTGCAGGGTAGAGAAAAGGGCATTCCCCACTAAGCCACGAAATCTATTTTGTACTCTGTCAAGGCAGTCTTGGAGATGTCTAAGATTTTTGTGAGATTGCAGACATGAGAAGTCGTTTTCAGATCAAGTGTGGCTTCAGTTCACATATGGAAATTTGGCCGAGAATTGTTTGTTTGCACAGAAGGTGAATCACCGGGCAAAATTTTAAATTATGGTGACTTTGTTTTTTTTTTTTGTGCATCACAATATGGTTTGCGTGAAGATGTAAAAGATGAGTTTTGTGGCAGCTAGTTACTTTTTTTTTTTTTTTTTTTTTTTTTTTTTTACTAGGGTGTCACTGCTTATCAAGGTCTAGAGGCCACTCAAGGATAAGGGTTAGTGAGTGTCAGTTAAGACAACACCATGATGATCGGGGGATTGGATAGTAGTTAATTTATTTTCAGAGGTTGGCTTATCAAGAACTTGAAAACGACCATGTTATAGTCAGCCGGGAAGCAGTTCCACACTTGTGTTCCACAGATGAGCAGTTCTGGGAGGGGAAACTCTGTTCATAGAATTTTGCTTAGTTTTAGGCACAGATAGAGAATATGCTGATAGTTGTTGTGGCTAGTCAAGTGTTTGCTATGAATGTTTCATGGAGGAGTTGGCATAGTGAAGCTCAGTCGAGCTCTTACCATTAAGAAAAGCAGGCGTTAAATTAATGATCTTTTAAATTCTTTGATACTTGCAGCATTCATTAGCAAGAAAAAGAACAAGGTGAGGATGAAATGAGGAGATTGCATTCCGCTATCTTCCAAATAATAAATGTTTACTTAATTATGAGGCAAGATGCTGGTTCGAATCACATTTAAATTTCGACATATTCATGATACTGTCTAAGAAATTGGGAGCAGGGAAGGAATTTCAAGGCAAGTAGTTTGAAGAAAGAAGTTATTGGAGCAGAAACCAAACATGTCGGCACTTCGACGTTGAAGGTGATATTTGCTGCTTGTTGGTTGAGGTTTGTGTTAAACATAGACTTATTTCTTTTCTGGGTGTTTTTTTTTTAATTACATCTTCACCCCAAACAAGGCACAGTGCCATTATAATGTAGGGGCCTACTATTAGGGACATAAGTGACGGGGGTATTATAAAGGGAGTTGAGCAGCAAGATGTCTGTTTACATTACACTTGAACTTCTGCATGTCAGTACAGTCGGGGAAGCAGAAACCCAGAAGCGAATTCCAAAGTCTAGCAGTTCTGGAGAAGAAACTTGGTGTAGAAGGCTTTCTGATATCTGGGGATCTCTGCTGTGTAGGGTTGAGACTTTGGTGCTTGTTGGGTTTGTCGGGGGTATTTAGATTGGGGGGGGGTACAAGGGCTTGTAGTTCATCAGCGCATCTACCATTAAAATACTAAAACAGCTAGAGGAATGCAATATTTTGTCGATGAGACAGAGGTTAGATGACAGTTCTGGACATATCAGGTTGGCGACTCTCTTTTGAACCCTGTCTAGGAGTGAGAGACTAGTAGCAGATGCACCAGCCCAAATGTGACAACAGTACTCCATACATGGCCGAATGGTGGTTTTGTAGAGGTACACAATATTTTCAGGTGTAAATAACTTTCTAGTATGGTAGAGGGAGCCCACTTTTGCAGCAGCCTTGATGTATCTATTCCAACTCGTTTCCTGTGAACGTTAAGCTGAGGAGTTTCAACAAAGTATTTTCAGTTAATTTATATCTTTAGCCATTGCCATTAGTGGTTGAGAAAGTTTCTCTTAATTATTAAACAAAACGAGCTTAGTCTTAGCAACATGGAACATTACCATCCACTTTTGCTCCCATTCCACTCCAGACTGGAGATCTTCCTCTAGGGTTTCCACCATTGTCTTGGATATGTGTTCATTTGTTTTCACCTCGTGCCTGTTATAGAGCGTGGTGTCATCAGCAAATATACCCATCTGAGATAATTTTATCAGGATGTCATTTATGAATATTTGGAATAATAAAGATCCAAGGATCAACTCCTAAGGTAAATCCGCATTTATATCATATTGTTTAAATGTTATATATTATATCGTTTTGAGTTTATCGATGCCTCTGTTCAGTCTCGAAGGACAAAGGATACACCTTGTAGAGGCAGCTGCACGTGTAATGGTGAAGCAAGGGTTGCGCAATCTCAACCACACGTTTCCTGAATCGGCACTGATTGAGTCGACTGGCAAGGAAACGTCCAGGACGACTGGAAACAATGCCGAGATAAGCAGAGAGCACATACAGCACCTGGAAATCTCAAATGGTCACCCGTTTAGTACTGACCAGGTTCAATGTTGCTTAACTTCGTCAATCCAGCGGGAACCGGCGTGTCAACGTGATTATGTCGTATTGAGTTCATATAAAATTAAAAGAAACACTTTATCTTTCATTTCAGGAAGCATCTTTCTCTTTTCATGGCTTGTTTGAAAATTGAAGACTTGAAAAACACAAAAAGAATTTTTATCACTTTATTTGATGTTACAATTTAAACTTTTCTAGACTTTTTTTTTTTTTTTATTTTACATAGGCGTCACCACTTATCAGGGCCGATAGGCCACTCAAGGATAAGGGTTAAAGAGTGTAGAGTAGTTAAAAGGACAATATAGTAATCGATAGTAATAGAAGTTCGATAAATGTGTTAACTTAAGTGGAACGGCTCATCAGAAACTTGTTCACGTTGGACTTGAAGACAACCATATTATAGACAGCTGGAAAGCAGGAAAACGGAAGACAATTCCACAGGTGTGCAGTTCTAAGAAAGAAGCTTTGATCATGGAATCTATGTTTAGGTTTAGGTACAGATAAAGAGTGGGGAAAATTATTGATAATGTTTTCAGCTAGTCTAGTGTTTCTTGTGAAAGTTTGGCGAGGGGGGGGGGCCATAAATTGAAGCTCAGTCGAACACTTTCCATGAAAATAACGATAAAGCAGAGACAAACTCGTAACGTCTCTTCTGTGAGATAGAGGTTGCAGCGAAGAGAAAAGGACATCTCTCACCAGGCCACGAAGTCTATTTTGAACCCTATCAAGGTAGGACAAGTCTTTTCTAGCAGCTCCTGCCCATATGTGGCAACAGTATTCCATCCTTGGACGTATCTGGCTCTTATATAGATAGAGAATTGCATCAGCAGTGAGATATCTACTGGATCGGTAGAAGGATCGCACCATTTTTCCAGCGGCCTTGGCAACAGATTTGATGTACGTATTCCATTTAAGATCAGGAGTAAAGGTCAAGCCCAGAAGCTTGTCAAAACTTGAGGCCTCCCCAAGACGAGAGCCATTCATTTTAATTGATGCCAGATGGGGGTCAGAACGTTGATGATGTAAAGAGAGAAGCTTGGTTTTAGATGCATTAAAAGTAACAAGCCACTCCTTACCCCATTGTACTACGTGCTCAAGATCAGAGGAGAGAGAATTGGAGAGAACTTGGTCGTTTACTGTCTTAGATGTGCTATCATAGATGGTAGTGTCGTCAGCAAAAATGTCTACGAATGATGTAAGGATGTGATTTGGAAGATCATTAATGTAGATCAGGAAAAGAGATTGGGCCCAGGATGAACCCCAGCATTTATACTGTGAGCTTCTGATTTTTGCCCATCAACTACTACTCTTATGAACCTATCAGAGAGAAATGATTTAATAATTGAGAAGACATGTCCAGCTATACCATAGCTGGAGATCTTATGAAGTAAACCTTTATGCCATACCCTATCAAAGGCCTTTGATATGTCAAGAGCAATTGCCCTAAAAAGGTTGCCTCCGTTGAGAGATTCGCTAATCCTATGAGATATAACTGTAAGCACATCTGTAGATCTAGCAGAACGGAAACCATATTGTGTGTCACTAAGAAGGTTATTTTTGCTGAGATGGTTGATTACTTCTCTATTTAACACAGATTCCAGCAACTTACTCATGACGCACAGGAGACTTATTGGCCTGTACTGAGAGGGGGATGAACGATCACCTGAATTCTTAAATACAGGGCATACTGATGAGATTTTCCAGGGTGATGGGAAGCAATTCTCCTTAAGACAACATTTAAACAGTTTTGTAAGTATGGGTGCTAGTTCTGGTTGAAGTTTTTTGAGTACTATAATTGGAATACCGTCAGGGCCGGTTGCTTTATTGAATCAAGGTTCTTGATTAGCTTGGCAACATCACATACAGATATTTGTATATCACATAGTGTGTTTTCTGATACAAGAGGAAATATTGGAGGTTGGCGGCCTTGGTCGTAAAGGGTAGAATTGGCTGCAAAGTTCTTGGCAAAGTGTGGTGTGAATGAAGAAAAAAGAAACAAGAACGACCGACCGCGTTTTTGTGTGGCTTACCTCGTGTTCATAATGAAGAAGAAAGAAACAAAAATGGCTGCCCTGTTTCTTTATATGCCTACAGGGTGACCACGAGGTATGCAAATGAGATGCTCCTGATTGGAGATAAAAGAGGAGTGATTTGGGGAAGGGAGGATTTTGAAGTTAGATTGCGAGCAGAGAAGTTGTATTTGTAGAAGAGAAAAGTCGGATTCGGGGAGAGAAAAGCTAAAGTTGCAGAAGTTCGTTTTGGAGTGGAGAGAAGACACGTCAAGTGGTAACCAGAAAGTGAAAGTTCGGACAGCAGTGTCACACAGGCGACATAAAGAGTTTGGCTTTGTCTGATGCTGACGAGATTAACTCAGGTCCATTGATGATAGTTGGGATAGAGCACACGCTTCTGTTCAGGATTCTGTTTGCAATTTGCCAAAACTGGTGAGAACCAAGCCGCTGTTCAGCTACTTTGGACTTGACGGACTGAGCATACAAGTCTCTTGCGTTCTTTATTACTTTCTTACAATGGTTGCTGGCAGTCCTGAAAACGGCTTTAGTTTCCATACATCTATTACGTTGGAAGCAGTGGAAAAAGTGATTTCTGTGCGCAATAGCAGCAGCACATTCTGGAGAAAACCATGGCTGGCTGTTAGGTTTTTGCTGGAACTTTTTCAAGGGTATGAAATTGTCTATACCTACAATTAACCATTCTGTCAGGTCTGATACGATAGACGACACATCTTTTTTAAACATGGAACGCAGAGGAAGATCCGATGTAAATGTACGGAAACTATCCCAGTCAGCCATAGTGTATCGATATACTGTACGATAGAGAGGTACGTCTGAGGACTTATTACATTTCATTTTTATCTTAATTGATACAACTGAGTGGTCGGAAGATCCAAGAGGAGACAGAACGGAAACTGAACATAGTTCAGGGCAAGTTGTGAGAAAAAGGTCTAGTAGACTTGCATACTGGCCGTCATTGTCGGGCACACGGGTGGGTTCGTGAACAATCTGAGTGAGGTCATAAGCAATGGAGAAATCATGACAGAATCTCCCCTCATCATCGGTCTTGTTTGAGTGGGTCAACCATTCCACATTGAACATTGAAGTCTCCACATACGTGAATGTTAGCTGAAGGATATGCTGATAGAACTTAGTCAATTTTCTCAGATGTGCTTTTAAAGATAGTAACTCCACTGTTATGGGGGCGATAGAGAGTAAATATAAATGCCGTAGTGTGAGCTAGTGCTACTCGGAAGCACATATAGGGTAAGTTAGGATCTTCTCTGGAGATGTCCCTACCACATGGAAAGCCATCTTTTATATAGGCACATATTCCATGCCCATGGCGATCTTGGGGGTCAGATTTGGAAGTTAGGTTAGAGTATCCTTTAATTACGAACTCATTTAGGGAAATAGTCTTGCTTAAGTTTTGCTTAAAAATAAAAGGTCTGGTTTAGTCTCCTGTAATTGGGCTTCAACCTCTGGAAGGTTAGAACGTAGACCCCTGATGTTGGAGAAGGAGACATGGTAGTAGGGGTCTACGTAGGAAGTTTCAGATCTGGGTTAATCATGTATTTTTTATTGAAACTTGTCATGATGGAATTTTGGAGTTTGTGGACTAGGTCGTCAGACTTGTTTAGAGCAGGACAGAGAGGGGAAACAAAGAGAGAAAAGTAACGAAGAATTTTTTTTTTTTTTTTTGTAGCACATGATAAGATAAAGCCGTAACAATTACCCACAAGTATGGCATCAAGAGGCCCCACCAGAGACTATTGCATGGTCCAGAATCCATTCACCAAATGGCAATACAGCAGCCCCAGTACTTTGCGCCTGCTGATAGGACAGCCTCCTTAGTGGTTAATCCAAGGTTCGGGTCCCTGACTATCAGGCGGATAACGTCAGCCCAGATAAAACGTTTACCTCCAGCACCCTTACTCGTGACATGGCTACAAGGATAGACATAGAACAGAAAATTTCCGCCATCTCTGTCGACTGTTCACGCAAAATACTGCCAACCTAGAATACAACTTTTTCTTCTCGCTTTGTCAGAAAAATCGCTCATATATATATATATATATGTGTTCTTTGCCATGTTAACATGACATGCTGACTTGTTTTCTCTGTGGCCGTCGAATGAAAACTGACCTCTCATATAGACATTTGAAGCTCACACACATTTTGAATGATGAAACCCTTTTATCATTTAACTTTTGACCTTTCACTTTTGGTAATGGTCGTGTGCCACATGCAATTGTAAAGTTTTCAAATACAAAAATCGTTAAAGAACAATAAAAACTGTATTTTTTTTATTTAAAATTTAAACCATTTTATACATTTCATCAGATTTTCAATCAAGTGAAGAAAGAAAGAAAAAAAAAATTCAAGTTTCAACATTTTTTTTTAAAGAAAACAAGAATTTCAAATAAAATCATTTTTTTACCAACAAAAATTTGAAAATCCATTCATTACCAAATTCTGAATTTGGAAATTTTGTTTATTCTTATCAATGAATTTGAACGAATAACAGAATAAAATATCATTCAATTAATACAATTTGGTTAGTATTTTCAAACATCTTTACATTTTTGGTTTAATTCCTTTTCTTCAGTTATGTGTGTAGAAATGTTTTTTCTTTCAATTATATTTCACCTTTTTATTTGGACCAATCCTTTAATTTATGAAGTTCAATGTAATTACAGAGCATATAACAAATAATTGAAAAAAGTCTATATTCCAAATTTCAAGATATTGACCATCTTACAATTTATTCCTTTAAGTATGTTACCAAGCAGGAATTGTGCATGCCAACATACTTAGGGGAATAAATTGTAAGATGGTCAACATCTTGAAGTTTGGAATATAGACTTTTTCATTTGATACAGATATGACTGTTAGCAAAACATTGATACATTTTTTTGTAAAATGTTTGTATGTTGTAAAGTTTTCAAACACAAAATCGTTAAAGAATAATGACAATATTAAAAAACTATTTTTCTTTCGTTTTTTTTCTTTAAAGTTTAAACCATTTTACACATTTCACCGTAGATTTTTCAGTTAAAGAAACATACTTTTATTTTAGTTCAATATTTTCAACAAAAATCCGTAGAATCTATTCACACGCAGATTCTGACACCTAATTCAACCACTTTTAGTCCGATACAAATCACTCAGTGACGACGGAACTCGCAGCAAGTTTTACCATTTGTTTTATTTCTATAAATCTAATAAGCGGAGTTGTCTCCCTTTAACTTTGTCTTCATTAGATATAATGCCTATCCTTTTCACTTTTATTTGTAATTTTGTTTTGTTTTTTCTTAAGTTGAATTCTAAATAAGAACCAAAGCTTTTCTTTTTATATTGAAAAAAAAAAAAAAAAAATCTTTTGATGACAAACTATTTCGAAGTTTTGCTACATAAAAAAATCCTTTCAAAGTAATTCATTGAAATCGGGCAGTGATGACTAGTAGTGGGCACACTCATTTCAAATTGACTAATTTTTTTCATATATGAAACAAAAGCAAACAATTTTGAATTTTTGAAATGAGGATTGCTTGTTTCGTATTATTTGGATTCTTTGAACTACTGTTCTCATCTTGAATCATATTTGCACAAAGTTTTGGTGGATGTAACCTCCAGCCTTCAAAAATAGGTTTATGGCTTCTAAAATTTATACTAGAGATTTCTACCTGGTCATGGTTGACCGAGCGAAAGCGTGCTCCCTTCATGAGTTGAATAAAAGTTTCCGTTTGAAATTCTATGCAGATTCCCGAGTTTGACAGAAAAAAAATCCTGAGTCTGACAAGATACATCTGAAGAAGGTTGGAGGTTACATCGGCTGAAATGTTGTGAAAATAACACTCGAGATGCGAACAGTAGAAATCCAAAGAATTCAAATGAAAAATAAAAACATTTTTTTTTGTTCGATGCATTTTTTTTTTTCAAATTTTGTTGAATTTTTATCAGACGCTAAACTTGCTTTCTGATTGTATTAAATTTTTTTCTATGTTTTTTTTTTTTTTTTTTTGCCACATTATATCTTCAATATAAAAAAAAGTCGATAATTTCTATCATAATGGTTTGAAACAAAAATGAAAATTGACTCAGCCCAGAAGGATTTTTTTTAGTTGCAAAGAACAGAATAGATTAAGTATAGCATCAGAACAGATACTACACATGAACCTCATTCTTATGAGGCAGATATATGAACTCAGAATTGTCAAACATGACTAATCTGTATTCTTCTGGCCTTTTGTGATTAAACTTTTGTTTTTGTAGAAATTGTAAACATCTTTTTTATACATTAGAAATGAAAAATATTGAAGTGTCTATTAAAAAAAAAAAAAAAAATTCAAGAGTCGTTTGCATGAAATTTATGCATAAAAAAATCAATAAATTACATCAGAAATATGGAACAATTATTTGATATGTAGATTATACAGAATGATTTAACCTTGGAAAAAAGTTTTTGAATTGCACCCAAGCAAAATAAAAATAAAGTGGAGACACGGAAGCCGACAGGAGGAAGAAATTCTAAGGATTCCCAGAGCTGCATTTTTTGGCTGAAATTTAATTGAATTATCCCAAGCAATTAATACTTGTGAATATCCATAAACTTCTAATGATTAAACTATGAATATAGTTTTGTTTTTTTTCTCAGTAAATAACGAAAGACATTTAATACTGCATGGCTCACTGTGATCGACGAAGGTACGTCGCCAGTTCACAATGAATTGAACAATCAAAAAGCAAAATCAGTTTTGCGGAATCAAATTCGTTTAAATGAAACGATGCTGCCAAAAGCTATGCAATATTTCAAAATTGTGAGGGTGAAAATTTTTTTGTCAGCAGAATACACCAATATTTGAAGCATTATGGGAGTACCTATGTAAAAAGTTGGTTGATTTCAAAATAATGCGGTACATTTTTCATGAGTGCTTTTGTGTAAAAACAAACAAAAGAAACCAATAAGTTTCACTCGGTCAAGTGAATCCTTTATGACCTGGTTGAACTAATTCATTAGTCGTTAATAAATTAATATAACGGCATAAATAAAATGGAAATTGATTCAAGCGCGCCTTGTACGTATTAGTTCAGTACCTGGGTAGATACCAGATACCTCCAGATTGCAACTGTCCATTGATTACATTACATGACATTCAGTATGCTGCCATCTGTCTCAGGGTGGAGAATTCTGTTTGTTGTCATAAACACTTTTTTCAAGCACAATTGATAATGAAGGTAAGTTTATGAAATGCAAAAATTCTCAGTGGTCGTTTAACTGCTGAACTTCATAATTTTTTTCAGTTTGAAGACAATCATAGTATCATTACTATTTAAACCAAAATGAACAGTAAATATTTTTTACCCGTCTACATCATAATTCAGGTCATAAAGGGTTAAGCACAGATTTGTTGTATGCAACATAGTAGAGATCCTACATCAATAGCAATTAAGTTAACTAGTGTAAATTTTGACAAGAGTCACAATGAGTACATGTTAACCCAGATCTGTAAAACAGAATCATTCCCAGGGCTGAATGAAAGATGGGTGACGTTAGGTTGAGGCAGGGGACTACAGATCAAATGGAAAAAATAGTTGAACAGTGATGAATGACGTCACATATTTCAAACTTGCAGAAACAAAGTGGGTTTGTTTTACAATCCACAAAGGTATGAAAAATGTCAAAACAAATGTTACCATAGGAAAGATAAGTTACTTTTCTACCTAACTGAATAAGTTTTTAGTGTTTTTATTTAATGTAGAATGTTTATTGTTTGAAAAACAATTTTAAGCGCTACCAAAGAACAAGAAAAAAACGTCCATATGTCTTTGAAGTCTTGATAATCACTTCAAAATAAGAAATAAAATAAAATGGTGGTAGAAACCCACTCATTAAATGTTACCGTGACATTTATTAGGTGAATTTCTACCATTTTGTTTTATTTCTTATTTTGAAGTGATCATCGAGACTTTAGAGATATTGCAGCCATTTTTTTCTTGTTCCCTGGTAGCATTCAATATTACTTGTTTTTCAAACTGAATAAACATTTTACATTAAATAAAAACACTAAAAAAAATATCCAGGGAGGTAAAAAAGTAACTTATTTTGCTTTTGATTACATTTGTTTAACTTTTTTTGTACCTCTGTGGATTGAAATACGACCCAACAGTTTTTTTAAATCAGTCTCTCCATGGAAGTCGTGCAAACAGGACACAGCCATAAGATGCAGAAAAATGATAATCTCAAAGAATTTTACAAATGTCTCTGCCCTCCCCTCAACTTAGTTATAAAGATTTGTTTATTCGTTAAAAAAAACACGACAAAAATACAAGCCAGATAAAAACTTTCTAAAACTGTTTTTAAAAATAAAATTAAATTAAAAAAAAAAACACACACACACAAGTCCTCTGTACGCCCCTTCTCCCGTTCTTATTGGTTGTTAGTGACCAAACGAAAGCTTAGACTTGTTAAACAAGAAAATATGCAGAGAAAGCAACTCTTGCTGTAGAAATTACTTCGAAACTGGGGAGTAATGGAAGCTTTGCAGAAGAGAAGAAAGAACATACACAATTCTTTAGCGCAACGAACACCAATCAATCTGGTTTGAATTCTGCGTCATAGGAATTTCAGCTTCAAGCAAGAAAACAAAATGGCCTCAATGCATGAAAGAGTTGCTTCCCTTGATCTATCAGCTTTTTTTTATGCATCGAATTTTAAACCAATCTTTATTTGCCTCCCATTGTAGCCAAGCCAGAAAGTGGGGAAGCTAACTCCCGCAAAAGGGTCACTCTGAATAGCCATGAATAAGCCCTCGGCTTTTGCTGTAGGAGTGTCTCAGGCGATCAATAAGCATCCTCCTTCCCCCTCAATAAGAAGAGGTTCTGTACTTCGGGGTAATTGCGCCAACTAGCTACAAGTGCTCTTTTGGCACCCATGCATAGAAAGCACTTTTTTTTAGTTGGTGCAATTACCCCAAAAGTAGGTTAATATTTAAAAGATACATTTCATAGACCTGAATGATACGCCATCTTCACAAAAACGTCTGATGAGTTCATAGGATGTTGCAATGATAATTCAAAAATGGAACGTCCTGGCTGGTATAAAAATTTGCCGTGAGACAAGATATATATTATATACATATACACCAGGTTAAAGGTATTCGAGAATGATAACTAATGAATTTAACAAGGTTATTAAGAGTGCTCAATAAAAAAGAGCAAGGTATATTTTTATTAACATAAACAAATTTATATGGTTACGACACTGGACATGCTAATGTTTTGGACAAATGGTTAAAACGAGAAGTCCTCATCAGGCGACTTAATAAATGGTTGCTTTCCACTCAAGAAGCCAGTCCTCAAAAACTGGCTTCTTGTAAGGAAAGCAAACATTAATTAAGTCGCCTGGTGAGGACTTCATTGTCATGTCGAAAATAGTTATATTACTATTTTCGACATGACAATGAAGTCCTCATCAAGCGACTTAATGTTTGTTTTCCAAAAATTGATCGAACACACTTTATAAATAAGGGGGAGACCATTCAATTTAAACAATCAAGATCAAAATCAGCTTTGATGTAATCGATACAATTTATTCTTTAAAAAAAAAAAAAAAATCGCTAAAAATCATAAATTAATTTCTTGGTTAAAAAAAAAACTAATTGATCAATTCACGAATTTTGGAATATGACATTTCCGTTCCATGTATGTACATCATTAAAAAATAGATACAGAAAATTTTTTATCAGATTGAATTCTAAGTTTTACAATTTTTAATTTTATGAAATCCAAAATCAAAAAAGGCTTTTTATGTGCAATAGTTTTTAACTAATAAATGTTTGTTAATAATAACATTATAATTTGACGACCCATGTCAAAAATACCATACAAAATTTGGGGGAATTTTATGGTTATTAAACAAAAACTGTTTATTATAATCATTATTAGCAGTGATAGATAGTGTTAGAAATAACTCAGCTCCCCTAACACATCTGGCTGGTTAAAGTAGCTAGAAATCTGACAATAGTTTTCTTTAGTGGTTTTTAGTAAAAATATAGTATGAAATTTTTCAGTTCTAAATGATAGACTTGATATCAGAAGGACACTTCATACAAAATTTGGTGCAATTCTATCAAGTAGTTTTGGAACTTATACGTGATTACCAACAAAAAGTTCAGAATCATGCTGCTATGAAAAAAAAAAAAAAAAAAAAAAAAAAAAAAAAAAACAATTCATACTTGATTTGAAAAGTTCAAATGTTTTGAAATTACAAATATTTTATCTAAAAAAGTCAGTTAATGTTATTGTAAATTTAGAAGTTTTCTAAAAAGAAACATGAAATAAAAAAAAGGGATTCACAATTGTTTAAATTTAATTCTAGATTTTTTAACAGAATGATTTTTTTAACAATCAGTTTACTTTTCAACTGTAAAAAAGTTTTTTTTTCTGTTCTTGGTTGGAGAAAAATAAAGAATAAAAAGGAAATTCTTAAAAAAGTTGACGTTGAAAAGAACAATTTTTCTCAACTAATTAGCATAGCATCTGAAGGAGAAAATGAATGAATGATTGAAATGGTTTTTTAATCCAGACAACTTTATAAACTTTTTTTTTTTTTTTTAAACTAACAATCAGAAGTTGGTGACTTTCTCTTCATGTGCCATATGATTAATAGATAAAAATTTGTCTTAATTAAGAAAAGTTTGCCAGCCTTAAAAATCAACATTCAAAAAGTCTCAATTTCTTAACACCTTTTTTTTTTTTTTAAATTCCACCTATTTTGATGATTTTTTCAACTCAATCCCTTTTTTTCCTAACTATAAAAAAAAGACGGTGCAAATTTTTTCTATTTGTTTTCTGAGGTTTATCTACATGCTCTTTGGATTTCTGATGGATGACATGGAAAATTCAGTTACATTTTGATCATATATATATATATATATATATATATATATATAAACAATTTTATTATATTCTAAAGTCCTAGGTTTTATTAATATTATCCATTTTTTTTCTAAAAAAAAAAAACAACTTTAGTACATTTTACAAACCCGTTTCATTCATGGGGAACACTCATAAAAAAATAATGAATAAAAAATTTCAGAGAAAATGCATATCGATGTAATACGGAAAATTCAGAAAAAAGAAAAAGGCCATATCCTGTAGGTGGCCATCTTGTTTTATGGAGAAAATCTAACACTTAACATATCAACTTCATATATATATATATATATATATATATAAATAATTAAAGAAATTTTCCAAGTTTATAAATGGAACAATTCTGAAAATTATGAAAAAGCTCAATATTCGAGAGAGCATTAATATAAGAAATTGAATTTAAATTCTATAAATTAGAATTTATAACAAATTTATTATTTGACAAGAAACAAATTTTAAGTTTCAATTTGTATTCCTTGTTGAATACAAAAATTTGTAAATTCTAATTTAAAGACTTGAAATCCAATTATTATATATCTTAGATTTTTTAACCAAAATTCCAGCAATGTTGATACACCAACAACATTCCAGTAATGTTGATACACCAACAACATTCCAGTAATGTTGATACACCAACAACATTCCAGTAATGTTGATACACCAACAACATTCCAGTAATGTTGATACACCAACAACATTCCAGTAATGTTGATACACCAACAACATTCCAGTAATGTTGATACACCAACAACATTCCAGTAATGTTGATACACCAACAACATTCCAGTAATGTTGATACACCAACAACATTCCAGTAATGTTGATACACCAACAACATTCCAGTAATGTTGATACACCAACAACATTCCAGTAATGTTGATACACCAACAACATTCCAGTAATGTTGATACACCAACAACATTCCAGTAATGTTGATACACCAACAACATTCCAGTAATGTTGATACACCAACAACATTCCAGTAATGTTGATACACCAACAACATTCCAGTAATGTTGATACACCAACAACATTCCAGTAATGTTGATACACCAACAACATTCCAGTAATGTTGATACACCAACAACATTCCAGTAATGTTGATACACCAACAACATTCCAGTAATGTTGATACACCAACAACATTCCAGTAATGTTGATACACCAACAACATTCCAGTAATGTTGATACACCAACAACATTCCAGTAATGTTGATACACCAACAACATTCCAGTAATGTTGATACACCAACAACATTCCAGTAATGTTGATACACCAACAACATTCCAGTAATGTTGATACACCAACAACATTCCAGTAATGTTGATACACCAACAACATTCCAGTAATGTTGATACACCAACAACATTCCAGTAATGTTGATACACCAACAACATTCCAGTAATGTTGATACACCAACAACATTCCAGTAATGTTGATACACCAACAACATTCCAGTAATGTTGATACACCAACAACATTCCAGTAATGTTGATACACCAACAACATTCCAGTAATGTTGATACACCAACAACATTCCAGTAATGTTGATACACCAACAACATTCCAGTAATGTTGATACACCAACAACATTCCAGTAATGTTGATACACCAACAACATTCCAGTAATGTTGATACACCAACAACATTCCAGTAATGTTGATACACCAACAACATTCCAGTAATGTTGATACACCAACAACATTCCAGTAATGTTGATACACCAACAACATTCCAGTAATGTTGATACACCAACAACATTCCAGTAATGTTGATACACCAACAACATTCCAGTAATGTTGATACACCAACAACATTCCAGTAATGTTGATACACCAACAACATTCCAGTAATGTTGATACACCAACAACATTCCAGTAATGTTGATACACCAACAACATTCCAGTAATGTTGATACACCAACAACATTCCAGTAATGTTGATACACCAACAACATTCCAGTAATGTTGATACACCAACAACATTCCAGTAATGTTGATACACCAACAACATTCCAGTAATGTTGATACACCAACAACATTCCAGTAATGTTGATACACCAACAACATTCCAGTAATGTTGATACACCAACAACATTCCAGTAATGTTGATACACCAACAACATTCCAGTAATGTTGATACACCAACAACATTCCAGTAATGTTGATACACCAACAACATTCCAGTAATGTTGATACACCAACAACATTCCAGTAATGTTGATACACCAACAACATTCCAGTAATGTTGATACACCAACAACATTCCAGTAATGTTGATACACCAACAACATTCCAGTAATGTTGACACACCAACAACATTCCAGTAATGTTGACACACCAACAACATTCCAGTAATGTTGATACACCAACAACATTCCAGTAATGTTGATACACCAACAACATTCCAGTAATGTTGATACACCAACAACATTCCAGTAATGTTGATACACCAACAACATTCCAGTAATGTTGATACACCAACAACATTCCAGTAATGTTGATACACCAACAACATTCCAGTAATGTTGATACACCAACAACATTCCAGTAATGTTGATACACCAACAACATTCCAGTAATGTTGATACACCAACAACATTCCAGTAATGTTGATACACCAACAACATTCCAGTAATGTTGATACACCAACAACATTCCAGTAATGTTGATACACCAACAACATTCCAGTAATGTTGATACACCAACAACATTCCAGTAATGTTGATACACCAACAACATTCCAGTAATGTTGATACACCAACAACATTCCAGTAATGTTGATACACCAACAACATTCCAGTAATGTTGATACACCAACAACATTCCAGTAATGTTGATACACCAACAACATTCCAGTAATGTTGATACACCAACAACATTCCAGTAATGTTGATACACCAACAACATTCCAGTAATGTTGATACACCAACAACATTCCAGTAATGTTGATACACCAACAACATTCCAGTAATGTTGATACACCAACAACATTCCAGTAATGTTGATACACCAACAACATTCCAGTAATGTTGATACACCAACAACATTCCAGTAATGTTGATACACCAACAACATTCCAGTAATGTTGATACACCAACAACATTCCAGTAATGTTGATACACCAACAACATTCCAGTAATGTTGATACACCAACAACATTCCAGTAATGTTGATACACCAACAACATTCCAGTAATGTTGATACACCAAGAACATTCCAGTAATGTTGATACACCAACAACATTCCAGTAATGTTGATACACCAACAAAATCAAAGTCAAAATTAATTGACTCAATTTCCATGATTATCAGTTGTCATAATCGAGCATATTTTTGCAAAAAATCAAGACAACAAAATCTGAAATAAGAACATCATATTGTGTATTTCCTTATACGTTACAATTGTTTCATAACCATTTGGACAAATTTAAATATATCATTTAGAAATATTCCAAAAATAGCTACTCTTCAGACACTAAAATACATTTGTTATATATGAATACATTCTTAATCCATATTTATATTTTAAAGAATCAAGTAGCTGGACTCAACTCTTACTCATTAACTTTATTTATATTTTTAATTGATGAGTAAGAGGTGAATCCAGCTGCTTGATCCCTTAAAATATGGATTATTAATGTATTCATATATAGCAAGTGTATTTTAGTTTCTGAAGAGTAGCTGTTTTGGAATATTTTTAAATGATATGTTTAAATTTGTAGTTACGGAACAATTGTAACATAAGGAAATGATGTTCCCATATTTTGCTGTCTTGATTTTGCAAAAATATCATATATACACACACATTATATATATATATATATATATATGGGTTGTTCAGGTGTGCATAAAACAGGCCGTAGAGTTATTGGATTTTATGAAGAATTAATTTAAAAATGGTCTTTGCAATTTAGTATATTGTTTATATGCTTATTATATGAGAGAAATTGATATGCACTTTTAGGATTTAAAAAAAAAATATCTGTTAAAACTAATATTTTAGAGATTGTAATCTTGACAAAGAATTGATGAATGGAAACTTGAACTTTTGGAACTTTAAAGCATCTTTTTTCGCTTAACATGTAAGAATTTTTGGCACAAAACTGGAATTAATTTTTTAACATACAGTTCATTTTGGTGTTGATAATTTGACATGAAATTTGTAAAGATTATTTGAATAAAACATCACTTTGATATTCAAACGTGCAAAATTAAACGAATAAATCCAATAAAACCAAAGCCAGCAAATGACAAAACCATTTTTGATATAACAATAAATAACAAAAGTTTATATTCAGAATTTCAAGATGTTGACCATCTTACAATTTATTCCTTTAAGTATGTTGACATGCACAATTGTTGACAGCGTCGGTTTCGTAGCGCAAAATCATTCATTTAGTTTTTACGTTAATCAATGAATCTATATTACCTTAAACTCCTCAGAAGAAAAAGCATCGATTCATTAAATGCTATGTAACAGGTGCTGTCAAGAATTTTGCATGTCAACGTATTTAAGGAATAAATTGTAAGATGGTCAACATCTTGAAATTTGGAATATAGATGTTTATCATTTATTTATTATATGCTCTGTAAATACATTGAGCTTCATAAATTAAAGGTTTGGTATAAATAAAAGGTGAAATATAATTGAAAAAAAAAAAAAAATTTCCACAGAAATATATATTTGAACGAAATGAATTAAATCACAGATTAATTAATCCTGTGGTTCACAGTCGTACAAAATATTGTTGGGCAGATATTTTTCTATAAGATAATCCCAGCCAAATAATATATATATATATATATATATATATATGCACTTCATTACACTGATGAAGACCTAAGATACGGCCTGAAATTGTTCTTTTTCAAAAATCATTTTGTATTCCTACACATCACTAAATGCGAAATGCTTTTTGTATTAATTTTTTATACTTACATACGCACGTGAGTATATATATATATATATGTATGACATTTTTAATGCGTTTAATGTAATAATTGCAAATATGGATGTTTAACCAAACTTATTGAAAACAAATTGTCGTTTTATAGCTGTTAGATTTTTGTAAAGTTGATGAAAATCTAAGAATTTGTTTCAAATAAAATAATAAAATGAAAGAAACGTCCAGATTTCCAAAATGAATCAGAAAGGATAGGCATCGTTGGGATGAAGTGGGAACATATATGGGAACATAGATACGCAGATGAAGACGACAAAGGCACAAACACGAATACTGAAGGCTTGATGTATGATGGTTGACATTTTAGCATGATCCTAACAACTGTCACAGAATTAAGCAGAGTGCAATTATCAATGCAACACTAAGTAAAAATAGTATTTATTTATAAAAATGGTATTATAATTCCACTTCAATTTGTATCGAGCCCTTTTAAGAGAGTTATAATTAGCTGTCAACTTTAGCATAATGCAATGTTCCGACTTCTGCTGTTGAACACTGACTTTCAGCATTTGTCCACTTGCTCCGACGTTATATATAGAACTTAATTTATGCATTCATTCTTTTTGCAGACTTCATTGTTGTTTCACCACGTTTTGGCCAACTAATCCTCTGGCCTTCTTCCGGTGGTTAACTGCTATAGAATAGGAATGCTGAGTTGCGTGACTTCTCTAATTATTGCTTTTCATAGGTGTTGTCTCTCCACGTTTTAACTAAACCTCTGGCCCGCTTAGGTAGGATTTAAACCACTATCTTCATCTGGAACTGTAGAGACTCGACGCTTCTATCCACTGCGCCAGAGATAGCAGTTTCAATCCTACCCAAAGCAGGCTATAGGATTAGTTGGCCGAAACAATAACTATGAAGATGAGGATAACAGTCTGCAAAAAAAAAAAATGAACACACAAATTATGAAGCCTCATCTCAAAGAATTAAAAAAAAAAAAAATAATAGAACTTAATTCTCTTTCCTTTTTCATGCCAATTTTTGTTGAGGGGTTGCATGCCAATTTTTGTTGAGGGGTTGCATGCCAGACTACAGAGTCAAGGTGATTTTTGTTTTATGTTGACTGCACAATCGTACATTTGTGTGGTTAAGAATTTTGGATGGTTTTAATTTTTTTTTTTTTTTTTTTTTAATTAGTTTTGTTAATTTTTTATTTCAAGAAAAATCCATGGATCCTGAGAAAAGTTGAATACAACACAATTTTTATGAGGCATAAATTTCTTTGTTTTCTTCAAAAAACGTTTCGTTAATATTCACACACATGCATATGTGTGTGTATATATATATTAAAATAGTTGCATATTGGATAGAAGACATCTTTGCTAATGCAAGCTCAGAGGCTTTGAAATTACAAATTTATCTGTAAAAAAATCAGACATTAAAAGTTGTCTGTAACTAACTTAATATGTTAGACTATTAACTAGAAAGGTGAGCACTAATTTTTATTTCCAAAAATCATATATAACAATTATTAGATTAAGCACATGTCATTTCAGTTTTTCAAGTCGACGCACGGACAAAACTATGGTAAATGTAAAACTAAGAATGGAAATTTAAAATTTTCGTTTCTATCAAATTAAAACAAACTTCCATGAACTTAAAAATGAAAATCAACATCACTAATAAACACAAACTTTAATTTTGTGAAAATGAATTTCAGACTTTTCTTGAAATACTTTATTTGGAAGCAAAAAAAAAAAAAAAAAAATCGTATGCCAACATGAAAAAGTTTGAATCAGAAGAGAATGCCTAATTTTTAATATGACATATAATTATTTTCACAATCCGCCAACACCGCAGCCCACACAAACTATGAAAACCAACGTCTGGAAACCCTAGACTCAAGTTTCAAACTCATAAAATAGTTTCTATAATCTGATGCTGATTGGATAAATAAGTATAAACAAAATCAAAGCACGTGGTTTCGATAGACGATCATAGAACAGGCATTGATTTTAGATAAGTTTTTACAATAAAAATAGAAAAATAAAACCAATGAAATGGTATTTATTTAAATGGTATTTGGTATAGACCGCTAAATGTTATAAATTAAAAAATATAACATCTGATAAAATTTTTAAGTTACACCTAGATTTCATGCCTACAGAAGACATGAAATCCAACGTAATGTTGGATCTGTAGAGTGAGTTATAGATACTAGCGGGACCTATTGAAATTCTATAGTGACATCTTTCATATGTAATATATTGGTGCTGAGCATTCTGCGGACGTTCAGCATAAATGGAGACCATGCTACTGTAAAAGTATTTATCTAAGTAATGTTGTGTCAGAATATATCTAGTATTACGGTTTATCGCCAATATCCTTATAGGAGTCTGTGACATACTTTATTGTATGGACACCTGGCGCGAACAGAAACCCGCAATATCATTATACCATCTTTAGACAGAACAGATACTACTCTTGGGTCACAGCCAGAGAATTAAGAAAGTATATTTTAGTTTCACATACGACCCCAAAGCAACATTTTTTTTTTTTTTACATTTCGTCTTCGGTGATCGGGAGATCCTATTTATTAAAAAGGAGGATATAAAGTGATAACATACAACAAAAATTAAATTAGTGTTTCTATATATTAATTTAATGTTTTAGTAGGTTATCACCTTCTATCCTCCCTTTTTAATAAATAAGATCTCCCGATCGAATAATTTATAATCTGGAAACCATGACACACATAAGTTAAAAGGTATTCCCGGTATTAATATATATATATATATATATATATATATACACATTAGTTTTTGTTGTTGACTTTTTAAACGATATTAAGGTTAACGTCTCCGCCTCGGAGAAGATTTTTTAGAAAGTTGCCCATTTTTTATTTGGACATATTTTTATTTATTATTTTTTAAAAACCGTAATCTATGAACATGCATGTTTCGGAGTCCTACTTCTCTTCATATATATATGTGTGTGTATATATATATATATATATATATATATATATATATAGCTTGAATTTCTGAGTACGTGTGTGTGCATATATACATTCTTTTTAATTGAATAATAACTGTGCATATGTATATGCAGGTCTCAAGAGTATAAAATTAGATTTGTAGGCAATTTTTTTAAGTTTTCTTTATCCCGCAAAATATAAATTTTATTCATTCACCCTTTAAATTAAAATCTTTCATCTGATTTAAAAATTTTTTTATAAAACCCGGAGTGTCAAAAGGGAGGGAGTGAGGTATATTTAACTGGTGTTCATCGCCGAATTTGATTGCAGTAAAAAATTAATTGCACATAAAGCTGCTCCGAGGGCAGAGTCACATCTGTCCCCATAGACAATCGGAGTTTTGTAGAGTTTCTTTACTTCCTGCTGGACGATAGGGTTTTTGGTGACGCCGGATCCGCTGGCAATAATTCTTTGGATTCCGTGGTCTTCGAGGTAGGTGTTGGGCATCATGTCATGCAAGTTAGACACAAGGCCATGGCATAAGGCACGGAAGATTTTGCCGAGCCCCATATTGTTCATGTTTAGTCCGAGTACACTTCCCCTTTGATCAGGCTTGTGTCGTTCGCCTTGCAACGTGGGAGTGATGACCAGATCAGTGGTGGGCACTTGGTTTGCCAGGAGTATCAGTCGATCCCAGATTTGATCGTCAGGAATTTGGATACCTGTAAGTAAAGACAACAAAACAAAAAAATTAATAGTTATAATTTTCTGTTAAAAAAATTACTCGTTAACTGAATTGTAATCTGAAAGATACAGGTGCGTTGCGATCTGTTGATAATAATTGCCATCGAATCATGACAGTCTTATCTATCTATAAAAGTGAGAATGTGTGTGAGGACACGTATCAACCTATTTACTCAACAAATTTTTGATCTACAGACTTGAAACTTGATATATAGGGTATTCAGACATGTGGAAAACTTTTTAATCAGTTTTCATTAGGAAAAAAGGGCTGCTAAGGGTTCAAAATTAGCAAATTGGTACGTGGGAGGGGGGGTCATCAGATTTTTATCTGTTTGTTAACCGTTTCACATCTGCGCATGCACTGTAGAGAAACATGACAGCTTCTTTATGTTAAGATATTTTGAAAACACTTTGTAAATTTGTCAAGCTGGCCTAATGATTATCGTACTTGGCTCACTGTTTTTATGTTTTAGTTTCGATCTCAGCTAGAGTAATTTTTTAATTTTTTTTTTTTTTTTTTTTTTTTTTTAACTTACAAGAAGTGAACCGTTTAGAAAAACATAATACTTGCATGAACCGGTCTCAGTTTCTATATTAATTAAATATAATATTAATATGTATATTACAACCGGGCTGCCTGCTAGTATATATATCTAAAAAAGTGAGAATGTGTGCATGTATGAGAGACACTTCTCAACCTATATACTCAACAAATTTTTAAACTACAGACTTGAAATTTGGTATATGGGGTATTTTGATATGTGGAAAACTTAAATCTGGAAACAGCTATTAAGGGGTTAAAATTGAGAACATTGGGAGTCATCGGTTTTTACTCTGTCAACTATTTAATGAATGTGCATGTGCAGCCGTGAAACATGACAGCTTCTTTATGTTAAGAATAAGTAAGTTTGAAAACACTTTGTAAAGATCATGTCACACTGGTCTAATGCTTATGGTACTTGACTTATTATCTTCAGGTTTTGGTTTCAATCTCAACTCTAGTATGTTTTTTTGGTTGGTTGTTTTATGGCATATCAACCCTTTTCGGGTTATTTAATGCCGAATCCAAAGATTTAAGAAAACTTTTTTAATAGAATATATTTGTTTTTTTCAGGTCAGTTTCTATTTAACCCATAGTTGGGACCCTAACAGGTACTACCACTCCGGGGTCAGAGTGGACCTGGGAGCAATGGCAATTAAAGGGTGGCTCCACACTCCCCAAAACCCGCAAACTGGGGCATCGCCATCGGATATAGTTTAAGATCATATCCCGGACCTAGTATGTTTTTTTTTTTTTTTTTTACTTCATTTTTTTAAAAAGAAATTTAACATTTCGTTTAATCCCTACAGTATTTTTGTTTATAAGAATTAATGGCATTAATTAAAATATTATATTTACGTATATTTTATGACCGGGCAATGCCAGGCAACCTGTTAGTATATCTAGAAACGTGAGTGTGTGTGTGTGTGTGTGTGTGTGTGAGGACACTTCTCAACCTATATGCTCAACGAATTTTTGATCTACAGACTTGAAACTTGATATATGGGGTATTCAGACATGTAGAAAACTTCAATCGGGTTTTCATCTGGAAAAAACGGCTGTTAAGGGATCGAAATTGAAAAATTGGTATGCAAGGGTCATTGGATTTTTATCTGTCAACTGTTTCATGACTGCGCATGCATGAATCATTCACATGACAGATTTTCTTTTATTTTTACTCGCGTTCACTCCAAACAAGTCATATTGCCACTTGGACATAAAAGGGCTATTATTTGGGACCATTGTGTATCAGTACAATCAGGGAAGCAGGCAGCAGGAAAGGAATTGTAAAGTCTAGTTGTTCGAGGGAAGAAACAATTTGAATAGAAAACTTTCTGGCATTTAGGGACCTCAACAGTGAAGGGGTGTGATTTTGTTGCTGTGGGTTTGTCGGAGATATGTACATCAAGGGGGCACAAATGCAATGAGTTCATCCAAGCACATTCAAGTAAAATATCTGTAAAACAGGCACAGAGATGAAACATTGCAGTGATGGGACAGAGGTTGGAGCCTAGTTGACAAAGTGGGACCTATTAGGTATAAAACTTTTCTGGACCGTATCCAAAAGGGAGAGACGCACCAGCCCAGTTGTGGCAATAATAATACTCCGTGCATAGGCGAATGGTGACCTTGTAGAGGTACAAGATACTCTTAGGTGTGAATAGTTTTCTAGCACGATAGAGGGAACCCACCTTTCTTCGAGCAGCCTTCACAATGTCCTCAATAAATTTTTTCCAGTTCATATTACAGTGAATGTTAGGCCGAAGAGTTTGAAGGAGGAATTCTTAGGTAGGGTGTTCTTTGTTATGATATTGGTGGTTGGGAAGATGCCTTGTAATTCTTAAAGGAGAGCAGCTTAGTTTAACATTTTAAAAGCATTAAAAGTTACCATCCGTTTGCAGTCGCATTCCATTACGGTCTGGAGGTCATGATTCTGCTATTGTCTTGGAGACAGAAAGAGAAAGTTCCTCATTTATTGTTAGGCAACACCAGATGTTCCTGCTAGTAGAATAACAAATTAGTATGCTTGTCTCTCTTCCTCATTGAGAGAGAGATTCGTGAGGGGGTGGTTTGGTGAATCAGTAAGACTTTCCGAATGAAAAACAGTTTCAGATTTGAACTTAACAGGCAGAAAAGTTCTCTTTTGATCAGCAGTTAATTTTGTCTTGTTTAGTTGTTATCCGATGAATTAGTATCATTGGCATGTACGTAGCCCCACTTGCTCCCCTCCCCCCAACTCTCTCAGTGTCGTCAATTATATAAACAATACAGCATTCGTTTCTTTTTCTTTTTTGCTCAGCTGTTCACCAATATAACTAATCACTGTTGTACTGGCCAATTGCGTCCACATTATCCACACTTCTGGCGGACTCTGCTCACGTACAAACTTCCGTTCGTTGTGTTTGTGTCCCAATAAAGGCTTGGTGATTATTCCAGAGAATAGGTCACTGATTGACCAGAAAGACAAAAGGAAAATTACAACATAAGTTTACGTGTACCCCCAACTTCCCACCTCTTTGCAGAAGAGAGAAAAAAAACCTTGATCACTGAAGTTTTAAATTTTTTATCATCTCAGCTAAAGAGTTTTTACTTGATCTGTCGGTAGTGCTTACTTATTTGCCTTCCTGGGGGGGGGGGGAAATGCAAAGTATTTTTTTTTTCTTTTATTGAAAGTTTTATTGAGAGGAGTTTCATTTATTGCAGACTATTACAAATTTAAATATATAATGAATGTTACCAAAGGCAAGGTAAGTTAGTAAGTTTGCAGTGTTTTAACTCATTTTAAAGTGTGTTTTACGTGTGAAATACAAGTAGTGTTGAGCACTAGAGTTAAAATGAAAACAAAGATGGCACTACGATTTTTTCATCTTTAGAATCCCCTCAAAACTCGAAAATAAAAATAACAGCAGAAATCTACCAAACAAATATTGTGACATTTATTGCGACCGCTAAAATAAGAACCTACCATGCTCTCTCAGCAACCATTTGTCCTCTCCCTTGGGATCAATTAGAAGTTTAAAGTGAAGTTTTACCTAGAGGTGAGGAGTTCAATTGTGGTGTAGGAATTAAAAAAAAAAAAAAAAAAAAAAAAAAAAGATTCATAGAAAAAAAAAAAAAAGCATAAAACATGGATTAAGGTTTTAATTTTTTTATGTAGTTGGAGAGGATTGGTCCCAATAGATAATACTACAGACTTTGGAATCAGCTATGCAGAGTTCAAAATCCTATTGTATCTCATGTTTATTAGACACTAATACCATTGCAAAAAGTATAAACCCAGAATTAACCCCATTTCTGGGTTAAAATAACAACTTGTCTTCCATAAATATAAAAACCTCTAAGATCCCCCCCCCCAAAAAAAAACCCCAGCCATTTAAAAAGTAAATTAATGTTTCAATCAACTTGTATTAATATAAATTCTAGAAACCAACCCATGAATAAATGAGGACCCTCGAGTAATCCTGCTCCCAGCCCTAACCCTATATTACCATTTTTACAATATTCTCTCTTAAGTTTTCCATATTTTTATATCAGTTTCTTACTTTCCTACATTTATCATGCTGCTTTCCTTTCTTCTTTATTTATGTTATTTATTTATGTTTTGTATTATGCTCTTACTCTATTACTACTAATACTATTCCCTTCATTTCATCCTACTATCACTCCCTTCTCCTATTTCCTCTTCCTGTCTCATTTATCATAGTTAGAAATAATAGTATCTGTTTTTCTAAATGTTTGCTTCTGTTAACTTCTATTTAGAGTCCAACATTCAAATTGCTGTGTCAAATTGATTCTTAATTCATTTAACAAATTCATTAAAAAAAAAAAAAAAAAAAAAAAGGCTTATAAACAACAGAATATAAACACACATACACATAAACATACAGCAAATGTTTTCCTGTTTTTTTGCTCTAAGCATGCTAAACCAGATGTGCAGAGCTGGAACATATAAGTTTCGAGCCGGCCACCTAGGGTGCCAAAAGTTCCAACTGTTTCTTGATCCTTCAGAATATTAAAAAACTAAATTCTGTAATTATGTTAAACAATGGCTGATCAATTTGGCACAGCCATTGTTAAGCATTTTTAATAAGTAATCTGAATTTTTTTTTAATGGAAATAGCTTTAGACAAGGTGTGAAGCCACTTGATGTAAGGAATTAACAAGATTATCAAAAAGACAGGAGATACCTACTGACCTTAGTCTTAAAAAGATCAAGGTTATAGGTGGAAGGAAAATAGTGAGAAGGAAGAGAGTTCCAGATTTGCAGTTCTTGGTTTGGTTGTTTGGTTTTATGGCATATTAAGCCTTTTCGGGTTTAATGTCGAATTCAGTTATTTTGGAAATAGTTTTTATGCTTCAAGTTCTTTATATCTTCAAATATTTGTAGAGTTTGGTTTGTTTTTTAGCAGATTTAATGCTGTATCCAGTTATTTTGGAAATAGTATTCATGTTGCATCCAGTTATTTTGTAGAAGGTTTTTATTCTTCAAAGTTTTTGTATTTTCAATCGATAGTTTGTAGTGTTTGGTTTGGTTGTTTTGTAGTGGATTTTATCGTTTTTGTTTTCTGCCCTGCAGAACATGAATTTTGCCCTGCAGAACATGAATTTTGCAATGGGAGAGGGAAAAAGGTTACAGTATTAATGTTTTCTCCATTTAAAGTTAGGAAACCAGTTAGGAAGTGGGAGAAATAGAAAGAGAAAAAGGGAATGGGAAGAAGGAAAAGGGGGGAAAAAGTGGGTTGTTTTTGTTTTTGCAGAACATAATTAAGTTTTGCAAAAGAAAGAAAAAAAAAGCATCAATGTTAGGTGCAGTTCGACTCAGGAAGATAATATCTTCAGACAGCCTGATCTGGTAGCAGTTCTTGGAAAAAAGCTACTGGAATATGATGTTGTATTATTACAATGAGGTATTAAAACAATGAATTGATGAAGACCACTAGACCAAAGAGTCAAACGAGCTGGAACAAAGGAAGCAGGGGATGTATCAGACAATTCTGAGGAACACACACCATAATAATATTTGGAGAAAAGATTGAGACTAGCAACATCACGTCTGTGAAGGAAAGATTGCAGTGAAGAAGAAAGTGTAGGGCCAATCAAATTACAAATATGTTTCTGCAACTTATGAAGAACCTTCAAATGGGACACAGATTCGCAAGCCCAAATATGACAACAGTATTCCATACATGGTTTGATAGTAGATTTGTAGAAGAAGAGAATAATAACCTCAAGTGTTTCGAATGATAGCGAGAACCAACTTTATGAGAAGCAGAAAGAGCAATGGATCTAATATATGGACTCCAAGAAAGATTTGATGAGAAAGAAATTCTAGTATTGTATAAAATGTTGTCATTACCGTTGACGTGTGTGCGTGTACTTCTATCCGTTCCCAAATGTGATAATGAATTGTTGCATTGTTAAGAGAAGACAGTGCTTTTTTTTTTTTTTTTTTTTTTTTTTTTTTTTAATGGCTGCTTATTTGAAAGGAAATGTTTTAAACAAAGCATTCGTTGAGACAGACAGAATAAATGTCTATTTTTCAAAGAATGGAGAGATTTTAATAAAGTCCACTCGACAAGGTTGCTATGCGAAAATCATTATCAACGTCTCTATGTGCTTGCATGTTTTTTTTTGTTTATCGTTTTATTGTTATTTCACCCCAAACGAGGCACAGGACCACTTAGTCATGGGGAGGGTGGGGAGGGGGCTACTATTTGGGACCAGATTTACAGGGATACTTTTTAGGGAGTTGGGCAGCAAGATGTCTGTTCACATTACCTTGAATTTCTGCATGTCAGTACAGTCAGGGAAGCAGAGGCCGGGAAGAGAATTCCAAAGTGCAGTAGTTCAGAGGAAAAAGCTATTCGAGTAGAAGGCTTTACAACACCTAGGGATCTCTACAGTGTAAGGGTGGGATTTTGCTGCTTGTTGGGTTTATCATCAAGGGAGTGTGAGTGCTTAGAGTTCGTCAGAGAACTTGCCATTGAAATGCTTGTAAAACAGGTACAAGGATGCCATGTTTCAGCGATGGAACAAAGGTTGGAGTTTAGTTGATAGTTTAGAACCTATTAGGTTGGTGACCCTTTTTTTGAACCCTGTCTAGGAGTGAGATACTAGTGACAGATTCCCCCCCCCCAACACTTTAAAATGGTAACAGGAAGCAAAACTCCAACTTTCTGAAATGCTAATAATCTTTTCATTAGATTCATCATAATCTTCTCATCTTGAGTAATTCACACAACATTTCAGTCGATGTAACCTCAGACGTTGTGCAAGGACCCATGGTATAGTGAATAAAGCATTTGGCAAAACTTAATTGTAATTTACATTCTTCTAATGGTTATTAGTTTAATCCTCAACACAAGTAACACTATTGTAAATTACTTAGGATTTATATACGGTGAGGGGGGCACAAGTGCTATGAGTTCACCAGAGACATTCCATTAAAATACTTGCAAAACACGCACAAAGATGAAACGTTGTGATGGGAGTGGGGCTGGAGCTTAGTTAATAGTGCGGAATCATTCGTCTAAAATGTTCTACAATTCATACTTACCAAATTCTGTCAACCATTCTCCAAGTGTTTGCACAAAATTGGCCATTACGCTGCCACCAGTAAGGCTGGCGACGGTAGCAATATAAGTGTTACCGAAGTAGGGGAAATATTCAATTGCATGGTTCGGACTTGTGGCTGGTGGGATGAAACCTTGTTGAGAAATGGGGAATGCCAACTGGGTTGATGTACTGATGTTAAGAACTGTAATAAACAGAAAAAGAAAAAAAAATAAATTAAATGTATTTTTCATTTGGTAAAAAGATTTTATTGTTCAAAGAAATGTTTTTTATTTGTAATTTTAAGGATTAAAGTTTTCACAAAAGTTATAAAGATAAAGGAACATTTGAAGAACTTGTCTTGAAATTTTATGTAATTTCAGAAATTGTGAAAGTTGTTGGTATCAGAGAAGACAGAAATGGAAATATAACAAAAATGGCTGCCCAATATGTTGACAAAGGACAAAACAAGAAACTTTTCATGTGTGCTTAGACAAAAGGAGACAATTTTTTTAAAGCAAATAATGAGTTAATGTTAAAGGATTTATATACTCAAATTTCAAGAGGAAATTTTGTTTTCTTTTTCATTACTAGCTGTTCAGCCCAGCTTTGCTTGGGCGCTATATACTGTTCATAACTTGCCCTATGTGTGAATACACTTTATGCAAAATTTCAAATGTTTACACCAAAATTTGTCTGCATAATTTCATAGAAACCGTAGAAGTCAATTTTTTAAAAAAACTTTGATCCCAATTTTGACCCTTAACATTTATTATTTTGGGCTCAAATCAAATTAAAAAGTTTGATCCATGTCCAAGTAACCTACATTTAAAATTTCAAGTGTTTAGACCCAAAATTGGTGGAGAAGTTTGGTAGAGTTTTCAAAGGTCAAATCGTTGAACTTTGATCCCTTGACAGCTAAACCGATTAAAAAGATTTTTCCAAATCTCAATACTCCTTATGTCAAATCTCGAGTCTCTAGACTGAAAATTGACAGAGTTATTTGGTAGGAAAGTACACAAACACACAGACATTTTCACTTTTATAGATACTGATGCTTCTAGTGTCTTTATCACAAACTTGAACAAAATTTTTCCCAAAGAAATTTTTTCTTTGAGAAATTTGAAAATATATTAAGAAACCGGATAACACGAAGCAGGATTTTTTTTTTTTTTTTTCAAATAAATGAATTATTGCGTTTATCAAAATTTTCGGCTGCATGAGTGACAAAGACAATTTTTTGTCATTTTACCAATGCTTCTGCTGTAGTAAAATTGGTCTCAATATTTGTACATGCGTGCTGGTGCATTTCACTATGGCTTAAAAATCAGTTTCTTCAACAAGATTGGAAGAACTCTGTAAAGATCTTGACAATGAAAAAAAGTTTGTATCACCCTGAGAAAGTCTTTTGGAGTTGAAAATTTGGATTAAAAAAATTCATTTATTGGAAAAGAAAAATATCATGCATGGCGTTAAGCTGATTTCTAAACAGATGTTCAACTGCAGCAAAAGTTGATAATAAATTTTTACTGTTTTTTGGTCACAAAATACTTCAGTTCATCTAAATATCTATAAAAGTGAGAATGTGTGTGCGTGAGGACACTTCTCAACCTATATACTCCACGAATTTTTGATCTTCAGACTTGAAATTTGGTACATAGGATATTCAGAGACATGGAAAATTTTTTAATCAATTTTCATTTGGATAGAGGGTTGCTAAGGGATCAAAATTGAAAAAACTTAGTACTTGGGGGTCATCGGATTTTTATCTGTTTATCAACTGTTTCACAACTGTGCATGCGCGAATCGTTCACATTATGTTAAGTATAAGTATATTTGAAAACATTTTTTAAAGATCGTGTCAAGCTGGTCTAATGATTATCATACTGATAGTAGCCCCCTACAACAAAGTGGCAATATGCCTTGTTTGGGGTGAAAATGTAATAAAAAAACTAAAAAAAAACTAAAAAAAAAAAAAAAAAAAAAACTTGACTCACTATCTTTAGGTTTTGGTTTCAATCTCAGCAGAGTTTTTTTTTTTTTTTTTTTACCTACAAGAAATGAACTGTTTAGAAAAACCATAAAACTCACATGCACATGTCTCAGTTTCTTTAAATTTTTTTTTTAAGGAATTCAACATTACATTTAATACCAGGCAACGTTGAGTACATCCAGTTTATTACATATTTGGAGAATATAGGAAGATATATGCAGAACATGAGACTTTGTTGGTTTGGTCATATAGAAAGAATGGATAAGAATTTGGGGAGGTTTAGTAGTTGTAGAACAGTTGGGGTAGCAGGGTTAGTTAGCAGGGAAATGCTAAGGAAAACAAAGTGATAGATATAGATTTAATAAAAAAAAAAAAAAAGGAATAAAGACCTGGCCAGAGATAGATTAATTTGAAAGTTAATTTCTAAAATCCATTCAACACATACCAGCATGTAAAACAGTTGAGAATGATGATGATCAACTAGACAAGGAATTAAATTCCGCAATTTTGAAATCCATAAAAGATATGAAATTATTGCTACGTATAAATATATATATATATTTATATAAATAGGTTACAGAAGGTAAAAAAAAAAACCCACTGATACCGTCAGATTCAAATCTGATACAAAAAGGAACCAGTTTATGGTCAATTGTATTGAACTCTCTTCAGTCTCTTTTTATATTATAAGGTTGACAAGAAAATTCTTGTGGTTTTTAACTTACATTCAGATGAATATATCTTGGCTCAAACAAAAATGTTTTGATTGAAATAAGCACCATCAGAATCAACACACTTTTACCAATGCAAAACAAGTGTATTTATGCTAGCAATGTATAAATCTTGCGTTCTGGTGGCGATGAATTTGCTGAAGACGTTTTTGATATTGCTTAGGTTTTTGAAGCATTTCTCATGCAAAAAATTGTAGAGATGCTTGAAAAAGTGGTAGTCTAGGTGAGACGTTTGGAGACTATGGTGAATGAGGCAGAGTTTCGTAGACGAATTCATTCAACTTCTGCAGCATCAGTTTAGCAACGTGCGGTCGAGCATTGTCATGGAGGAGAATTGGGTCTTTTCTGCTGACTAATGCTGGATGTTGTTGTCGAAGTTTCTGATGCATTTCATCCATTTGTTGACAGTACTTCACCGCCGTAATAGCTTCGTCTGCATTCAAAATACATGAGACCGGATGAAACCGGTCGCAGACCACTAAACAGTCAGAATAATCTTCTTTTGGTGCAACTCTGGCTTTAGAAAGTGTCATGGAACTTTGTCGGTGACTAACCACCGAGTTGAGTGTCGCTGGTTGTTGTAAAGAACCCACTTTACATCGCAAATCACAACCTGGTTGAGAAACAGGTCGTTCTTGTTGTGTAAAAGAAGGGAAGATGACACTTCATAATCGCGTTTCTTTTGATTGCCGTTCAATTTATAAGACACCCATTTATCAAGTTTTTTGTTTTGTTTTTCAATCTCTCTCAAGTTGTTCGAAATCATCATATACGTTACGTTTAATTCAGAAGCAAGTTCTCAAGCAGTTATGCATGGATTGGCTTCGACTAAGGCTCTTAATTGACCCTTATCAACATCCGATGGCTGATCTTCAAGACTCTTGTTGGTGCCATGAAATTTCTTAAACCACCATTGTGCTGTGTGTTTTGTGGTGGTTCCTGGGCCAAACGTTTCATTGATATTACGAGCTGTTTCAGCATCTTTTCAGCCTAGCTTGAATTGAAATAAGAAAATTGTGCAAATTTGCTTTTTTCCATCTTGTATTCAACATTCTGAAAATCTGAAAAGAAAACAATTGTTTCAAAACGATGAGATAGAGCTAAAAACGCTCTTCAAAAATGAAATGAAGTAAATGTATTATAATGAAGTAAATGTATTATAACGAAGTAAATGTATTATAACGAAGTAAATGTATTATAACGAAGTAAATGTATTATAACGAAGTAAATGTATTTTAATGAAGTAAATGTATTTTAATGAAGTAAATGTTTTATAACGAAGTAAATGTATTATAACGAAGTAAATGTATTATAACGAAGTAAATGTATTATAACGAAGTAAATGTATTATAACGAAGTAAATGTATTATAACGAAGTAAATGTATTATAATGAAGTAAATGTATTATAATGAAGTAAATGTATTATAATGAAGTAAATGTATTTTAATGAAGTAAATGTATTTTAATGAAGTAAATGTTTTATAATGAAGTAAATGTATTATAATGAAGTAAATGTATTTTAATGAAGTAAATGTTTTATAATGAAGTAAATGTATTTTAATGAAGTAAATGTTTTATAATGAAGTAAATGTTTTATAATGAAGTAAATGTTTTATAATGAAGTAAATGTTTTATAATGAAGTAAATGTTTTATAATGAAGTAAATGTATTTTAATGAAGTAAATGTTTTATAATGAAGTAAATGTATTTTAATGAAGTAAATGTATTTTAATGAAGTAAATGTTTTATAATGAAGTAAATGTATTATAATGAAGTAAATGTATTTTAATGAAGTAAATGTATTTTAATGAAGTAAATGTTTTATAATGAAGTAAATGTATTTTAATGAAGTAAATGTTTTATAATGAAGTAAATGTATTATAATGAAGTAAATGTATTTTAATGAAGTAAATGTTTTATAATGAAGTAAATGTTTTATAATGAAGTAAATGTATTTTAATGAAGTAAATGTTTTATAATGAAGTAAATGTATTTTAATGAAGTAAATGTATTTTAATGAAGTAAATGTTTTATAATGAAGTAAATGTATTATAATGAAGTAAATGTATTTTAATGAAGTAAATGTTTTATAATGAAGTAAATGTATTTTAATGAAGTAAATGTTTTATAATGAAGTAAATGTATTATAATGAAGTAAATGTTTTATAATGAAGTAAATGTTTTATAATGAAGTAAATGTTTTATAATGAAGTAAATGTATTATAATGAAGTAAATGTTTTATTATGAAGTAAATGTATTTTAATGAAGTAAATATATTATAATAAAGTAAATGTATTATAATGAAAACTTATTTGAAAATACATCATTTGAAATCAAAATTTAAAATTTTGCAAGAACTTTCTTGTCAACCTAATATTTTATCTGGTGAGAGCAGATATGAACAGAGACTGAAGAAAGTTTGATACAAACGACCATAGACTGATTCCCTTTTGTATCGGATTTGAAACTGACGACATCAATGTTTTCTGACCTTCTATAACACATTTAAATAAATATTATTTGCTTATTTTCTTTATAATTCAGCATTTTGCCAGTGTCCTTTCACCACAAACCTTAAACAGATATATATATATATATATATAATTTATTTATTTTATTTGAGTTTTCGAGGGAAATTCTTGGCCTGAAGACGTAATTTCCCCAATAATGGGTGATTACAGAAACATGTATGCACATATGTAACCATCAATGTTTGTATAAATAAATTAAATATACATGCTCTGTTAACTCATTGAGCACTTTTTGGTAGGCACATGTTGTTTCAATGGATGTACTTCTAGGAAACTAAACTCTACTGCCATAATATATATATATATATATATATATATATATATATATATATATATATAAATTCCAGGTTAATATTTTCCAGAAGCAAAACAACCAATGATGTTTTAACAAGATTAATATAAGAGTGCTCAATACTGAAGTAAGGCAAGGTATATTTTTTATTTGTTTTATATAAGTTTTAATATGTCTCTACACATTCATGAGCATGTTTCAGTCAGCCAGTTACAAGTAACTAGAGACCTCTTCAGGTGATATTGCTTAGACAAAAGTTTAGTCTGTAATGAAAATTATTCAGCATAAATAATTTTTATTACAGCTAAAGTTCTGTATAAACAATATCGCTGAAGTAACTGGCTGACCGAAACATGCTCATGAATGTGTAGAGACATATTAAAGCTTATGTAAAACAAATAAAGTATATATATTTTGAAAATTGTCAAAAAAAAAAAGTTTATCAATTTTATATTTATATTATATGAAATACCTGTCTGAAAATGGGTTTATAATATTGGACTAACAAATGCAAAAGTTTTGATCCAAAAATACTTCAATGTATTTTTTTTTTTTAAATATTACTATGAGTCAATTCTCAGGTACTCAATGAGAAATCTTTAAATTTTCCAAATCCAACTAATTTTGCAATAATTTAACTACAATTTTTATTATATTAACATCAGAGGTAAAAAAATTGGTTTATATAAAAAAAATTGTTTTATAAAAAAATGTATATAAAAAGAAAAAACAAAAAAACAACTGAACAAACCTGCATCTTTTTCGTCTCGGATTGTTGACATGATGGCACACTGAAGATCTCCAAGACCTACAAGGACAGGAATTCCTTGAGGAATGCATAACCAATCTGTCTTCAGATTTCCAGCTTCAGAACCAACATCTTTGACATGAGGCAAAAGGTTGACTGGAAATTCAGATTTTTTTAAACTGTAAAAAATAAAAAAATAAATATATAAAAAGAAAAAACAAAACAAAAAAAAAAACTCGATTTCCAAGAAATTATTTTTGTTTCTAATTAAAAAATAGTAAAAAATACCATTAAAATTCAATGAAACCGTATTATTAGATCCCACTCAATTTGGCTGACATATTAATCTGTTTTATGCCAAAACACAAAAAAAATTATTGTAGACTACTTGAGAGCCCATCCTTTATACTCCTTGACTTAACATTCACAGGAAACATGAATTGGAACAAATACACTGAAGACATTGCCAAGGCTGATGCAAAGCAGGTGGACTTTCTACTGTGCTATAAAATTACTTCCAAGAGTATCCTGTATCTACAAAGCCACAATTCACCCATGCTGGTGCACCTGCCACGAGTCTCATTCTTAGACAAAGTCCAAAAAAAGAGTCTCAAATCTAATAAGCCCCACACTATCGACCAAACTCCAACCTCTGTCCCATCACCACAATGTTGCACCTCTGTATCTGTTTTACAATGGAATGCACTCTGTGCCTCCTCAATGTACATCCTCTTGACTAACTTAACAGCAAAATCCCACCACTTTACTGTTAAGTTTCCTAGATGCCAAAAAACCTACTTTTCCCTCTGAGTGCAAAACTTTGGAATTCCCTCCCTGTTTCCTGCTTCTCTGACTGTACTAACTTGCAGAAATCCAAATGTAATGTGAATAGATATCTCGCAACTCAGCTCCCCAGACCTCTGTTAGACATGCTTCTAAATAGTGACCCCTTACGTTTCAGATAGAAATATGCCTTGTTTGAGGCAACAATGAGTATAAAAACAAAACAATTGAACACAAGTTGCTATATTGCATATAGTTGTATGTAATTGATAGAAATTGTAGATTCAATACTTTCACAACTTTTCCACAATTGATTTGCAAGGAGTTGAACTTTGTGACGCCTATCCCATAGTATACAAGGGTATCCATTATGCTTACTACTTTTCAATTTGAAATAAATGTGTCTAATTTTGCTACATTTATTGAGACAAGTGTAGTGGCAGTAAGACTTATTGGCTAGTTTTTGACTTTGAAAGTAGTATCTTTGTTAAGCTCCTTATATCAAGTGACTTCATGCTTTGTCTGGGGAGATTTCCATAAAAAAAAAATGTTCATTCTTTTTGGATTAAATAAAAAAGGATTCAATGAAAAACAAAACTTGAAAAAAATCAAGTTTTTTAAAATTTTTATTTTACTTCAGTCCAAGTTCTCAGAAATCAAGACTAACACTTGATCTTTATATGAAACTAGCCTGGGTGCCTGGCGTTGCCCGGGTTTTTGGAGGTGTGTGTTGAATAAAAAAAAAAAAAAAAAAAGTGGTAGTAGACAGGTAGGCTTGAACCCGTACCGCAAAGGAGGAAACGAATGAGACATCTTTGTCGTTGCATCCATTGCCAAACCGGAAGTGGCGTAGGTTTAAATTAAGGCTAATCAATCGAAAAGAGGGGATGATTTTCGAAAATATCAGTGAAAAAAGTGACCCTTCCTTGTAGAAAAGTGCCCAGTTGAGGGTGAAGGAATTGGTGTCTAAAGCCAATTTTTTGATATTTGTCATTTGAAGGGTTGAGCTTCAAAATGATACCAATCCCGTGAGGATCCGTCGCCTCTGTCAAAAGTTTTAGACATACATACATTTAAACAGACAGGTGAGATTTATATTACAGATTCATAGATATTCTAATATTCTGTTGCAATTCTCTTTTATCTTTTAAACATCGAGTTAGTAAAGAAATTAGTATTAACTTTCCTATCACTTATTCACCAGTTAACTGTATTATAGTACAAGGGTCATTCCAAAAGTAAAGTCTGTTTTTTTACAATAAAAAGTTGAAGAGCTACAAAAACTAGAGTGGTACCATTAAAACAAGCGACCTTTTCCGCTCCAGAATTTATTTTTTCTAGTCACCACCATTCTTGATGCACATTTTTGCCAGGAATTCAAGGATGCATCTCTGCTTCTGACACACGTCCATAACAAGGGTTGCTTTGTTAGATTCTCACACCGTCAATATCTGCAGCAAAGTGATGAAACTTTAAAGTCATAAATGCATAAGTTCAATCATAACAATGCAATTTGCAATCCCGTCTGATCCATTCAGGTGGAACAAAAATAAATAGAAAACATTACTTTTGGAACTCTCTTCATATATCTTACTGTTGGTCTTACTAGAATTCCAGGACAAGTGTCAGGGGATGTATCCTCTTGTGATCGTGTCCTGACAAACTACTTTAACAGTAGGAGGACATATGTTACCGTGACATAGGCGGACATATATTCGGTGAGTTTCTAACAGTATTTTGTGTAATTATTTAGTTTGAACTCATTTTCCCAAACTTACTGTATTCAACCGCCATTTTGCTTTTTCAAATATACCGATAAATATTGTATGATTTTCAAAACAATTACACGTTTTAAAGTGAGTAAAACCACTAAAAACTTTTCCAAATAGGTAGAAGAGTAACTTATCTTGCCTTTGACAACATTTATTTGTTATATTTTTGATAACTTTTTCGAATTTATGTGTACAGTAATACAAACCCGAATTTTTTATATACAATTTTACCCCACTTTCCATCTGTGCCTAAATGTAAACGCAGATTCCATGAACAAAGTTTCTTTCTCAGAACTACTCGCCTGTGGAACAATGTTCCACTAGCCTGTTTCCTCTGCTCTATCGTTATTTTCATGGTAAGTGCTCGACTGAGCTCCAATCTACGCCTACCACCCCTTTTTATATTACTTACTCACCTTCACCCTAAATAAGGCATATTACCATTTGGAGATAAGGGGCTACTATTTGGGACGATGCCTAAGAAATAGTAAGCTGTTAGTTTACATTGCATTTGAACTTCTGCATATCAGTACAGTTTGGGAAGTAGGCAGCAGGAAGGGAATTCCAAAGTCTAACTGTTCTAGGGAAGAAGCTATTTGAGTAGGAAACTTTCTGACATTTACTGACCTCAACAGTGAAGGGGTGTGATCTTGTTGCTAAGCGGGTTCGGAGGTATGTACGTGGAGGGGGCACAAGTGCAACGAGTTCATCAGAGCACATTCCATTAAAATACTTGTAAAACAAGTACAGAGATACAACATTGCGGCGATGGGACAGGGGTTGAAGCTTAGTTGACAAAGAGGGATTATTAGATTGAAGACCCCTTTTTTGGACCTTATCCAAGAGGGAGAGACTAATGGTAGACGCACCAGCCCAGATGCAGCAAGAATATTCCATACATGGGCGAATGGTGGCCTTATAGAGGTACAGGATAAACACATAATATGATTATAGAACATGGCATCATTTGTAATGCCATAAAGTGTTGATATGTAGCGCATGTAATGTGTTTGTATTTTTGTAAAAGACCGCGATGCATATGTAACGTGTCATTTTGGTTGCGAAACGGTCATTGTGTTATGTTTTATGGAACTGTCACATTTATTGGACCAGTTTGGAGGTAACGGTGCTCAAGTGATTAACGATACGGATTGATGACTTGGGTGTTCCAAGTTCGAATCCACAACTTAAGATGTTGGCAACTTTCTTGTGATCCCTTTAGTATGTGCCCAATGTCTTTCTAAAAAGAATTCTAACTACAAAAATATCGGGGAAACCAATGCAAACAATCGAATCTTTGGATTCATACAAAATGATGACTGCACATGTTTAGTGTACAAGTACACATCACCCTCCTTCCCCCCCCCCCACACACACCGTCCTGGTATTATTGACTGCTTTTAGTGTCAATTATACGCACGTTTTGTGAAATGTATGTTACAGATGTGTCAAATCCTTACGCATGCACACACACATGTAACTGACTAATGACAACACTACACAATTTTACGTACATGTTTGTACTTATTAAGTTGGTGCAAAAATAATGTCGTTTTTGGCGTTCAACTTTTAAAAAAAACGACATTATTTTTGCACTCACCTAATATATATGAAGTTCCTTCAATAAGTTTCCAGACTTCTTTTGTACATACATTTAAAATTGTCGCAAACTCTTAAAATTTCAGTATGTTATTGCTATACAGCTTATGAAATGACTGACCAATTTTTATGATTACAGATTCCAAGGAACAGATACAGCAGGAATTGGAATACACCCTACTAAAGCCTGATTGTCACAGCTGGTGAATTTCAAAAATACAATTTGGACATGAGGACACTTTAGAAGAACGCTTTGCAATAAAATTATGTTTTAAACTTTGAAAAAAAATGACAGAAACGTATGGAATGCTTCAGACTGCTTTTAAACCATCTTGTATGAATAGAGCGTCAGTTTTTAGTGGCATAAGAGATTCAAAAGGCAGGACGTCTGTAAGAGATAATGAAAGTGTGGGAGGAGTTAGGAAGTAAGAACACCAGAGTTCATTGGCTAAATAATGAATTTCATGGATAACGACCATCATGTGTCTATAGAGACAATAAGTGCACAGTTTGATGTCAGTGTGGAAACTGCACACACCATTATTCACAAGGAACTGAGAATGTGGAAGATTTGCGTAAAGTTTGTCCCAAGGGTAGTCAGAGAAGATCAGTTCACAACTCCATCCTTGTCACAGATTATTTGACCAAAATGAACATCAAAACAGTTCCTCACCCTCCCTATAGTCCAGACCTTGTTCCCTGTGACTTTTGGTTATTCTCTAAGCTCAAGGAAAACCTTAGAAGCTGTCATTATGAGAAAATTGAGGAGATGAAAGAAACTGTTATGAGGGTCATTGACATGCTCACACAAGAGGACTTCCATGGGGCCTTCCAAAAGTTGTTGGAATAGTACAAGTGCATTGCAGCCGGAGGAGATTACTTCGAAGGGGACTAGAGTTTCATATGTGTACTATCAAAAAAGTGCCCATACAGAAAAAAGTCTGGAAACTTATTGAAGGATCTTGTACATTTAAAGAGATGCCATGGGGTCCGGACTATGCACCTACTATGCAACATTCTATTTTGTTATCAATGACACCAGGTACCATCAGGTAGCCCTACTAGTTTTGAATATTTTTTGTTTTTCAAAACTCTTTAAAAAAAAATTGCTGCACTTCCTGCACAGAACGAATGATTTTATTTCTCAGAGTACACAATCGGACATTTATATGTAAAGATTTCTTTTTTTTTGAAACCATTAATTTTATTATTGTTGCGTGCACTTGAAAATGTGTTTTGGCTTTTTTGTTGGCGATTTTTCTTTTTCTAACTTCCCCACCAAACCCCGACACTTTCATCTCACCCTCTCTCTTCGCCCATCTCGGCCCTTCCTTCCCTTGAATTTCCTTGGGTTGATCTTATTCCAGATTTTATGGCTTTCAGAATTAGTAGACTGGAACGAAAAAATTAAAGGTTACGAGAGAAAAATATACGCAAAAAAATTGCTGCACTCAAAAAGCAAACAAAATTGCGTGGAGAGAATAGCTCAGTGGCTAATGCACTCAAACGGAGTTCAATACCCAAGATTTAGAAATGTTTGTTAAACAATGTTCGATTGCGAACAATAATCGTAAGCCAGAATTTATTTAAACGTTTTGATAGATTTTTTGTCTTGTATAGATTGTGATATCTTTTGCTGATAGCATTTATCGCTAACAAGGGATATATACAAGTGATATAGCAGCATAATCATGTTGGCACATGGATTCTTGCCAGATCACTGAAGTTAAGCAACAATGAGCCTGGCCAGTACCAGATGGGTGACCATTTGAGAATTCTAGGTGCTGTATAAAGTGATGGGTGTTGATATAGAGACGTGGCGATGTACATTTGAAAGCAGAGGTGTGAACACATGCACATTCCAGATCGAGTTGACCAACAGTTTTGGTGTTCAATAAAAATGATCAAAATTGTAATTAATATGAAAACAAAAAACTGTTTACATTCCAAAGTCAGAAATTATGAATTGCACAATGCAAAATAAAAAAAAAATTAAAAAAAAAGAATGTAAAACCTTGATGTTTGCAATTCCAGGAATGTCGATTTGTAACCACATAAAAGAAAAATAAATGACAGAAAACAGGAGCAAACAGACTGAAAGTAGCAAGTATGATTTGATATCTTGACATTTTTTCGTCGAGGAGCCACGCACCAACCAACCAACCAATTAACCCCTTACAACTAACGTCTCTCTCTCTCTCTCTCTCTCTCTCTATCTTTATCAATGAACAAAAAGCTTAATTGTAAATAAAACTTATACTTTGAAATTCGTCTGTGTTAATTTTGAGAATAATGACAAAAGAATTATCAGATGTATATATTATATAAAGTATATTATATTCTACTATGGATAATCTACTGCAAAGAACATCATGGTGAAACAGTCCGAATGCAGAGGAAACTTATGCGTCATGATCATCAATGTCTGCGAAAACAGGTGCGATACATAAAGTAATTATCACAGTTGCAGAGTCTGAAGAAGTCAGAGGTTTTAGTCAGAGTTGGATTTGTAAGAATGATAGAAATCAGATTCAGATATTTTAATCTTTGAGGAATCAATGTTCTATCTAAAAATGGTAAAACAAGGAATAAGAGTCGGATACTTTGGAATCCCAAAAGTTAGAATCGAACCGCATGTGTTCTGACTCTATAATCTTGATAATTATGACAACTTGAATACCTAGAAGACAAAAGTCCGAAATAATTTGCGATTCAGTATCGATCGCACTGAGAATTGAACTTTTAACCTCCAGAAACGTGTAACTTACA
>NC_136482.1:200786488-200956488 GCF_053919585.1 Euprymna scolopes
CGCAACCATTGCTTCACAATTTCACGTGGAGTTGCTCCTACAGGGAGTATCCTTTGTCTTTTGAGACTGAAAAGAGGCATAGAGTCATGAATTTAAATAATTTAACCCTACTATTCAAGTTCCGCCGTGACTGATCTTGTTGTCTCACTATCTTGCTACCACTTAACCTAGAGTGTCCTCCAGGCTTTAATAAGAGGTGACCCTACAAGTAAAAGAAAAAAAAAAAACAAAGAAAAAAGCGCAATGTCTATAATTCTCAAAATAACGTCTGGATTGGCCGAAATATTTGATTTTGTTTTCATTTTTGAGATGAGGAATAATGTCCATATTATTTGGATTCTTCAGACTACTGTTCTCATCTTGAGTGTTATTTGCACAACGTTTCAGTCGATATAACCTCCGACCTTCATGTGTATATTATTGAACTCAGAAACCTTCATGGAATTTCTAATGGAAGCCATCATTCAACAAAGGGATGTGGCACACTTTCGCTCCATCAGCCATTTTCATTTATTGAAGAAAAAAAAAATCTTTTAGCATCGAATTTGGTTTAAAAAATGTTTTCAATTCTGTTTCGCTTTTCACTGTTGCATCTATTGTATTCTCTTTGCCTGACAAATTGTTATTTTGGCTTTACGTACAATGTTATGAGCTATGTAATTATGTAATAAGTAATTTCCTTGGATTCTACAATTACATTAAGAAATGTTATTGCCACCATTATTACGATCCTGATTACTGTCATTATCACAATTGTTATTTCTTTTATTAAAAACTAGCGGCCTTATCTGACCGTCGAATTAGAAAAATAATTGCAGTGAGTATTCAAAAAAAAAAAACAAAAAAAAAAAACATATCTCTACTATTATATAAGAGTCACTTTGTGTGTGTGAGTTTCTCCCTCATAGGTTGTGAAACGACTGAGCCTATCTTTTGCAAATTTCACACAAAGGTAATTTATATGTCTGGCAGTGTTCTTAGATAGGTTTTGTACAGAAATTCATCCGATAAGTATTGAAAAATCGAAAAAAAAAAAAAATCTGTTCTTAATAGCTTTTCTCTCTTATAGATAAAAAAGAAAAATTTTTAGAAGGGAATATTTTACATTACACCAATCAAAGGAGATAATAAAATTGCAGCAAATCCTTTCTAAAAAAAAATAAAATAAAAAAAAAGACTGATTTATGGTCATCTTGAAATATAGCTCAGTGGTATAGCATTCGACTACAGATCGAATGATCCCATGTTCAAGCCTGGGTTTACCTTTTCATTTTATTTTAATTTTTCTTATTAATGAGTAAAATTTACGATAAAAGAAGAGGTACCATTTAAAATTGCTGCAAATCATTTCTTTGTTTGCATATTTTAAAATCAAACATTAATTAGAAAGGACTTTTCCAGGGAATTCATCGTCAAGCCAAAGCTGACATGAGATTGTAAACAAACGCAGATGAAATTTGAAGAACGACATTATCATTTTTTTTTTTGTTTGCGAATTAGTCCACTGGGCAAATTGTTCCACGTTAATATAATAATATATAATAATCAATAGAGGATTTATTCTATAATAATACATCTGCAATCTGCATAAATTAAAGTATCATGTTTAAGCGCATTGTACGACCAGGCAATGCCAGGCTGCCAGCTAGTTCTTAACATAAAAAAAAAATTAAATGTAAAAATATAAATAACAGACGTCTCAAAATGAATGGAGTAAAGTTTTTAATGCTTTCATTTGGCTTTAATACCAGAGGTACTCTAAAAGTAATGCCTCCTATTTTTTTTTTTTTATTCCACCTGCATGGATCAGAGGGGATTGCAAATTGCTTTGTTATGACGACTTTGCCTGAAAGTTTCATCTCTCTGTTGCAGATATTGACAATGTGAGACTCTGAAAATAATACAAATCATGGATGTGCATCAGAAGCAGAGATGCGTCATTGAATTCCTGGCAAAAGTCTATCGAGAATGGTGGTGACTATGTAGAAAAATAAATTCTGGAGCACAAAATGCTGCTCGGTTTAATGGTACCACTCACGTCTTCATAGCTCTTCAACATTTTGAGTTAAAAAAATAGGAGGCTTTACTTTTAAAAGGACCTTTGTATATTCTGGAAATATAACAATAAGCAGAAAAGATTCAAGATGTCTCCAAAAATGCATGAATGAAAACAAAAAAATGTTTACAGAATTTTTGCAAAAAATTCTGTAATTGCTTCGCTTTGCCATTCAGCATCAAAGCAAACACGCTATGAAAATGGAGACAGTTTTGTTCAGCTCCTCATACATGAAACTTCTTTTCAATGAAACTTTCAAGTTTTTTGGGGTTTTTTTTATCACGTTTACCTCTAACAAGGTATATGGCCACTTATACATAAGCGGCTACTATCTGAGACCATGCCTAAGAAAGATGTTAGTTTACATTACATTTAAACTTCTACACATCAGTACAATCAGGGAAGCAGGTAGCAAAAAGGGAATTCCAAAGCCTAGCTGTTCGAGGGAAGAAACAGTGAAGGGGTGAAATTTTGTTGCTAAGCAGGTTTGTCAGGGATATGTACGTTGAGGGAGCACAAGTGCAACATGTTCATCAGAGCACGTTCCATTAAAATAGTTGTAAAACAGGCACAGAGATGCAACATTGCGGCGATGGGACAGTGATTGGAGCTTAGTTGATAAAGAGGGACCTATTAGATTGACAACTCTTTTTTAGACCCTATCAAAGAGTGAGAAGCTAGTGTTAACAGCTGTGGCAACAATACTCGATGCATGGGTAAAGTTATTCAAACTGTCATTCTCACTAGTGAGATACTTGAGCCTTTCTTGTGTCCAAAAACCGAAAGTCCACTTGTGTGAGGTCGGAAGGTTAATCTTTTGCCTACTCTCAAAATCACCTTCTCTTCTCCAAATGTTTCTTCTAAAAAGTAAATAAAAACAATTTGAACTTGTTACACTTTAAAACTATGTACAAAAAAAAAAAAAAATCAATTTACCATTTTTATGAATTGAAAGAAACTCATTCCTTCATTTAAAGACATCCTGTGTTTTTAGTAATGGGCAATCTATATAAATGAAACAGTAGATGTATGCGTATCTGTTCCTCTGGCCTGTTTCCACTTGAATACAACATGGTAGCCTTCGAATCCAATGAACAATGTCTTTTCCTTTCCCTGCAACCTCTTCCCCACAGTAAAGACATTGCGAGCCTGTCTCTGCTTTATCATTATTTTCATGGCAAATGCTTAGCTGCGCTTCAATCTATGGTCCCCCCTCGCCAAGCTATCACGAAAAACACTCGTCTAGCCAAAACCGCTATCAATAATTTCCCACACTTTTTATCTGTGCCTAAACCTAAACGTAAATTCCATGAACAAAGCTTCTTTCTTAGAATTGCACGTCTGTTGAACTCTCTCCTGTTAGTCTATTTTCCAGCTAACTACAATTTGATTGTCTTCAAGTCCAACGTAAACAAGTTCTTGATGATCCATCCCTCTAAGTAATCCAATTCACAAAATCTTCACTACTTATGATTACTACGCTATAATTCCATTGACTAATGTATATGTATACCCATTAACCTTTATCCTCAAGTGGCCCCTGGGCCTTGATAAGTGATGTCTCCTTTGTAAAAAAAAAAAAAAAAAGTTCTTGTTGAGCCGTCCCCATAATAAAATTCTACCCAATTTACACCATTAACGATTATCACACTACCACTTTACATTCATTAACCCTTATCCTCGTGTGGCCTTCGGGCCTTGATAAGTAGTAACTCTCAAGTAAAAAAAAATAATTGAAAATCAAACAGTTATAACACAAAATAATTTGAAAAAAAAAAAATATATATATATATAACTAGGTGTACGTATGTGTGTGTGTAAACTCTTAAACTATTTGTCATATAAAAACACTGAAATTAACAGGATATAGTAATCATACACCAAGGGTTTATAAAGAATAAAACCTTTGTCTGAATGGATAATGTGTACAGAAATATGTTAGCAAGTTGAAATGCAAAATGTTCATTTCAACTTGCCAACATACTTCTATTACTCTTACGCATGCGCAAATTCAATTCATTTGTTCAAGTCATTTAACATTAAATCATTTTTATCCATCTCTCGATGAAATGTAATGTAATAAACCCTCAGATGTACCTCTCCACCATACTGTATACCGATACTTTATGGCTGACTGGAATAGCTTCCGTACATTCATATCTGATCTACCTCTGCATTCCATGTTTAAAAAGGATGTGTCCTCTATAGTATCAGACCTGACCGAATGGTTAATTGTAGGCATAGACAGATTCATACAATCCAAAAAATTCCAACAAAAACCTAACAGCCAGCCATGGTTTTCCCCAGAATGTGCTGCTGCCATTGCGCACAGAAATCACTTTTTCCATAGCTACCAACGTAATAAATGCACTAAGACTAAAGCTGCTTTCAGGAACGCCAGCAACCACTGTAAAAGAGTCATAAAAAATGCTAGAGAGCTATATGCTCAGTTTGTTAAATCCAAAGTAGCTGATCAGAGGCTTGGTTCCCACTAGTTTTGGCAAATAACAAATAGGATCCTGAACAGAAGCGTGCATTCTATCCCAACCATTATCAATGGACCAGAGGTCATCTCGTCAGACAAGGTCAAACTATTTGCCAAGAACTTTGCAGCTAATTCTACCCTATTCGACGAAGGCCATCAACTCCCCGTATTTCCTCCTATAACACACAACACACTAGGTAACATACAAATATCTGTGCGTGAGGTTGCCAAGCTAATACAGAACCTAGATTCCAGTAACGCAACTGGCCCTGACGGCATCCCAATTATAATTTTAAAAAAGCTTCAACCAGAACTTGCCCCCATACTTACAAAACTGTTTAAGCGTTGCCTTAAGGAGAAGTGCTTTCCAACACCCTGGAAAACCTCATCAGTATGCCCTGTATTTAAGAATTCACGTGATAAGTCGTTTCCCTCTCAGTACAGACCATAAGTCTCCTGTGTGTTGCTGGAATCCATATTAAATAGAGAAGTAGTCAACCACCTCAGCAGAAGTAACCTTAGTGACACGCAATATGGTTTCCGTTCTGCAAGATCTATAGCAGATATGCTAACGGTTATATCTCATAGGATTAGCGAATCTCAACTAAGGCTTCCTTTCTAGGACTATTGCTCTTGACATATCGAAGGCCTTCGATAAGGTATGCCATAAAGGCCTACTTCACAAGATTTCCAGCTATAGTATAACTAGAAATGTTTTCTCAATCATTAAATCATTTTTCTCTGATAGGCTCATAAGAGTAGTGGTTGATGGACAAAAATCAGAGGCCCGCAGTATTAATGCTCGAGTCCCTCAGGGGTCCATCCTGGGCCTAACTCTCTTCCTGATCTACATCAATGATCTCCCAAAACACATACTTAAATCATTCGTTGACATCTATGCTGATGACACGACTATCTACGGCAACACATCAAAGGCCGTAAATGACAAAGTTCTCTCTGATTCTCTCTCCTCTGATCTCGAGTGTGTGGCACAGTGGGGGAAGAAGTGGCTGGTTACCTTTAATGCATCTAAAACCAAGCTCCTATCTTTACATCATCAACGCTTTGATCCCCATTTGGCATCAATTGAAATGGATGGCTCTCGTCTAGGGGAGGCCCCATGTTTTGACAAGCTTCTGGGTTTGACCTTTACTCCTGATCAGAAATGGAACATGTACATCAAGTCTGTTGCCAAGGTTGCTGGAAAAATGGTGGGATCCTTCTATCGCTCCAGAAGATATCTCACTACTGATGCAATTGTCTATCTATATAAAAGCCAAGTACGTCCAAGGATGGAATACTGCTGCCACATCTGGGCAGGAGCTGCTAAAAACAGCCTATCCTGCCTTGACAGAGTACAAAATAGACTTCGTAGTTTAGTGGGGGATGCCCTTTTCTCTTCCCTGCAACCTCTCCCCCACAGAAGAGACGTTGTGAGCTTGTCTTTGTTTTATCGTTATTTCCATGGCAGGTGCTCATCTGAGCTCCAATCTCTGGTCCACCCCTAGCCAATCTTTCACGATAAACACCCGTCTAGCTGAAACCACTGTCAATAATTTTCCCCACTCTTCATCTGTGCCTAAATCAAAACATAGATTCCATGAACAAAACTTCTTTCTTAGAACTGTACACCTGTGGAACTCTCTACCGCTTGCCTGTTTCCCTCCTGACTCCAACATGGATGTCTTCAAATCCAACATAAACAAATTCCTGATGAACCGCTCCTTAAGTAATGACACTTTATCAAATCTCCAATACTAATGAATACTGCAACACCATCCTATTGATTACTGTATGCAAAATAACCGTTATCCCCAAGTGGCATCTGGGCCTTAAGTGGTAACCTCCATGTAAAAAAAAAAAAAATGCGGTTGGTGTGCTAAATGTTTTTGTTTCAATTCCAGCTAATGGCATCCAAGTCATTTTTTTTCTCTTTTGCAATCACTTCTATATATTAGGTACAATATAATATTCAATAAAGAATTGGTTCTGTAATAATAAATATGAAATCTGTACAAATTGAAATATTATCAAGCGCAAGGCCGGGTGCCCTCTACCCATCCTCCCCAGTTCAGAATAAAATCATTGAAATGTATTATATTAAAAATTACACACACACATATACATTATATATGTATATATATATATATTATAAAAACATTAAAAATATGCCAGTAAAATCAGAATTTAATCTATTTGAAATGTCAAACTGATGTTGTCATTTAATTTTTTTAATTTATTTTTATTAAATATTTTTAATATCAGGTTAACAAAAAAATTTGTGCAGTTTTTAACTTTTAAATTCAGATGAACATATCTCGGCTCAAACAAAAAATTGATCGAAATAAGCACCATCAAAATCAGCACTTTTGCCAACACAAAACAAGTGCATTTATGCCAGTAATGTAAAAATCTTGTGTTTTGATGATGAAGCCGTTGAAGACGTTTTTGATCTCATTTAGGTTTTTGAAGCATTCCTCACACAGAAAGTTGTCGAGATGCTTGAAAAAGTGGTAGTCCATAGGTGAGAGGTCTAGAGAGTATGGCAGATGAGGTAGAGTTTCGTAGCCCAATTCATTCAACTTCTGCAGGGTCGGTTTAGCAATGTGTGGTCAGGCATTGTCGTGGAGAACTGGGTCTTTCCTGTTGACTAATGCTAGGTGTTGTTGTTGAAGTTTCTGAGGAGTTTCATCCATTTATTAACAGTACTTATCCACTGTAATGGTTTTACCTGCATTCAAAAACTGTAATAGATGAAACAGTTGCAGACTACATAATAGTTAACATGGCCTTCTTTTGGTGCAACTACCTTTGGGAAGTGTCACGGAGCTCCGTCAGTGTCTAACCACTGAGACAAGTGTCGCCAGTTGCCGTACATTTTTTTTGGTTGTCGTTCAATTCATGAGGCACCCATTTATCAAGTTTATTTTTTATCTTTTCAATCTCTCTCAAGTGGTTGGAAATCGTAGATGTTGCGTCTAATTCAGAAGCAAGTTCTCAGTTGTGTGTGGATTAGATTCGACTAAGGCTCTTAATCGTTTTCAACATCTGATGGCTGATCATTACACTCATCATCAAGACTCGTCACTGCCACGAAATTTCTTAAATCACCATTGTGCTGTGCATTCAGTAGTGGTTCCTGAGCCAAATGCTTCGTTGATCTTGCAAGCCACTTTAGAAGCTTTTTGGTCTAGCTTGAATTGAAATGTGAAAATTGTGCAAATTTGCTATTTTCCATATTGTATTCAATGTTCTGAAAAGACATTTTTTAAAAACGATTGTAATTTAAACAATTAGATAGAGCAAAAAACACTCTTTAAAATGATAAAGTAATGGTATTATAACGAAAACTTATTTGAAAATACATCATTAGAAACCAAAATTTAAAATTCTGCAAGAACTTTCTTCTCAACGTAATAAATTTGTGAAGATCTTCACTCATACATTACGTTTACAAAAATATTTTGCAAGGATTTTATTTGCATTTCTGTTAATCATATTTGATATGGAGAAAATTTGAATGTCTGCTGTCCTCAATTGTCCAATTGTCTATGGTCTCTGTACAGGGGTTTGTCAAGCCAACTTGGCCTGAAAATACTCTTCTCACTGTAAGTAAACTGACTAAAGATCAAAAATTGTATTCACAGCAAAATAAAAAGTTACTGACTCATACGAGAAATGGTGCACTTTTTTCTAATTGAAGTTGGACTAGATGAATTCCTTTCCTGAAGTCCAATAGCAGATTGGATTGATGCTATTTGAGAATATCCCTCCTTCTTTATTTTGGAAACCGTTGTTGTCAATAAAACTAGATTCTACCGTTACTCCGACACAACAGTGACCGGGGACTACAGCAAGGCAAATGTTGACCAGTCTTTAACTGACTTAAATGTTGACAGATGAATGGGTTAAGGGTTATAAGTCTTCAATGAACATCACTTTCAACAGGAAGTAAGCATAAATTGGAAACTGATTAGAACATTGACAGGTTAGTTGCTGAACTAATTGAATAGGTGTAGCTGGTGTGGAACCCAAAAATGTCAATGCAGGGTAGCCATACTACGGGGATTTTATTTGGGCTGCGAATACTATGTTATTAAGTTGATGCAAAAATAATGTTTAGTTGAACGCCAAAAAACGACATTATTTTCGCACCAACCTAATATTTGGAATATTTAATCAGAGTTTTCTTAAAGGATGAAATATTCTGATGCCTGACAAACTTTGTACAGAGAGGATTGTGTCTAGTAGGTATTCAAGTTCTCTCTTTCATATGTTTAGAATGCACTCATTTGTATCAAGTTCTGTAGAAGAACACATAAGGGTTCAATATTCTTTTCTTTTTTTTTAATATTGTCACCCAAACAAGGCATGTTGTCACTTTGATGTAGGGGGCTACTATCAGGGACCTAACTTGCAGGAGTACTATGTAGGGAGTTTAGCAGCAAGATGTCTGTTCACATTACCCTTGAACTTCTGCATGTCAGTTTAGTTGTGGAAGCAGGAAACCGGAAGAGAATTCCAAAATCCTGCAGTCTGTGGGCGAAGCTATTAGAGTAAAAGGCTTTCTTACATCTAGGGATCTCAACTGTGTAGGGGTGGGACTTTGCTGCTTTTTCAGGTTTATTGGGGGTATTTTCGTCAAGGGGATACAAGAGTTTGTAGTTCGTCAGAGCATCCACCATTAAAATACTTGTAAAACAGGCAGAGGGATGCAAAATTTCGTTGGTGGGACAGGGGCTGAAGTTTAGATGACAGTTTGGGACCTATTAGGTTGGCAACACTCTTTTGGATCCTGTCCAGATGCAAGAGACTAGTAGCAGATACACCAGCCCAAATGTGACAGCAGTACTCCATACATGGACGAATGGTGGCTTTGTAGAGGTACAGGATGCTTTTAGGCGTTAGTAACTTTCTAGTACGATAGAGAGCCTACCTTCTTTGCAGCAGCCTTAGCAATGATCCCGATGTATTTATTCCAACTCATGTTTCCTGTGAACGTTAAGCCAAGGAGCTTGAACGAAGTGCTCTCAGGTAAAGTATCTCTAGTCATAGCTATTAGTGGTTGGTAAGGTTTCTTGTAATTATTAAAGGAAACAAGCTTTGTCTTGGCAGCATTGAACGTTACCATCCATAAACAAAACTCTCCAAAATTATGATTGTTACATGAGTATGTGTATAAACATTTTATATATATATATATATATATATATATATATATATATATATATATATACACACATACATACACACACAGCCCTGTTTAAACCCGCAAGCATTTGTTTCACGTGCGTGTGCGTATACACATTTGTTGTACATCAGTGCATATCTACATTTGCTGTCCCTATGTGCGTATATATGTTTCTGAGCGTATGCGTAAAACACGTGCGCAAATAAATAAAAAAAATTTTTTTTTAAATGAACACCAAATCATGTTGATATTGCTGGCTCACCAAATAACAATATGGCATTAGAAAGCGTTTTCTGGTGAAATGCCAAACAACAAAAAAAAAATGCAGGAACGAAAGGAGATATGGAACATGAACAGCACGCAACTAACAACACCTGTAATTTTGGGAGCACTAACATTAATTACGAAAAATATGGACAGAAAGAAGAAAAAAAACAAAACTTCTGTGCCAAGTATTTGAAAGTTGTGTACAGAAAAAGAATTGATGCATAGACAAGTGGCATGTCTATATTATAACAACAAAAAATGTTGAATTTAAAGCAAAACAAATGATACTAACGAAATTGTCATGTCACAGATAGCAACATATCCAGGAATTACAGAAAACGATAAGGTAGGAAAATAATTATTCATGAAAAACAGTCCAGATAAAGGTAAAAAGTTTGATAAGATTACGTGTTGTGTTGGACATATTGAGTCACGTGACCCAAGCAGAAGGGGAAGTAACTCAGTTGAAAGCAGACAAAATTTATTCAGAAAACACAAATAAACTTAACATATATACCTAATTTATCAATTAAAAAAATAACTTTCTTTAACTGTTTGAGTTTTGTAATTGTTTATTTCTATAAAAAACTAGCGGGGAGTGTTTGGAGTTGTAAAAGAAAAAAAAAGTTTTAGTAGGAAAGTAGGATTCAACCCCGAACCTTTGAACCTTTTGGAAACAAAATGGAAAAAAACTCTGGGACCTAACCATCTTGGCCACGAGAGAAGAGGAATGAAAAGCATCTTAATTTAACGTTTATAAAATGAAATTGACAGGTGCGAGAAACTTGAGTCGCATGATGTTTGACCTTGAAACATGACGTGGCTGCAAGCCAGTTTTCGCTTGTTTTGTACTGAAAAGTGAAAGAAACACACGGCGATCGAAATATCTGGAAAAAAATAGCACGTGAAAGTCGGGCAAATTAAAAACACACCTGACCCCCCGTTCTAAAGTCGTAAATATTATCGTTTAGACGTGATATAAAAAGTTTTAAGAAGCGAGTCGAGCGAGAAGGCCGACGAAAAAAGCCTTTTGTAGACATACACAAAAAGCGAACGTATATATTTGTGAGAAATTGAAAATTTAATTACCTCCCCTGTTAACTCTCTAATTCAAATCTGTAGACTTTATAAATGTCCTTTTTTTTTTCAGGAATAATTATTTTTCTACCTTATCATTTTCCATAATTTTTGGATATGTTACTATTTCAGACATGACAATTACGTAGGTACTATTTGCTTTACTTGAAATTCAATATTTTATCGTTATCATAATGTAGAAGCACCAGAAGAGTTTTTCTTTGAAAAATTTTCATGGTTAAAAAAAAAAGAAAAAAAAACGAGCAGTAAAAATAAATTAAAACATATTTTTTTTTACAAATCTGAAACAATAACCATAAAATACAAACTAACTCAAAAGAATGCGAAAATATCTACAGAGCCAAGAACTTTTCTTCTTTGTTTTACAAGATAAAGACCAACAAGCCTGTTGAGGATCAAAGTCTAATTTGACCAAAACGTTACACAAATAAAACTCAATATGAGAACAATAATCTAATCAAAACGAGTAATATAAACAATCAGCCCTTATCTAAAAAATTCAGAACTTTAAGAATATTTTAATTCGGAACAAATTGTTTGTCACATTATGAGCACCGTAAGAGGTAGAGGATTGATTGGTTGTTTTAAGGCATATCAACCCTTTTCAGGTTATTTAATGCCAAATCCAGTTATTTTGAAGAAAAAATTTTTAATAGAATATATCTTCCGTTTTTTTTTTCAAATCGGTTTCTATTTAACCCATAGTTGGGACCCTAACAGGTACTATCACTCCGGGTCAGAGTGGACCTGGAAGCAATGGTAATTATAGGGTGGCTTCACACTCCAAAGCCCGCAAGCTGGGGCCTCACCACTGGATATAGTTTAAGATCATATCCAGGACCAGAAAGCGGTAAAAGGGAAAAACAAAGAAAAGAGAAAAAAATAGATGAGATAAGAGAAAACTGTAGACAAGGAGATTATAAAGGATGGCCACAAAGTCACGCACCAATGTTAATCTTTATTTTTTATTAATATAATTTAACTTTGAATAAATGTTACTACTATAACCTTTTTAATTTTTTAACTTTTTTAATTAACATTGGTGCGTGACTTTGTGGCCACCCTGTATTATATATACTAGAAAGTCGTCCACTATTGCTCAATCATAAGATACGCTTAAATATGATATTTTAATTTTATGCAAATTTCATATTTATTATTATAGAGCCAATACTCCACTTATTATTATATTGTACCCAATATGTAGTGATGTATCCCTCCCCTCAGCGTAACTTGGTCATAAAATATGCTTAAATATATGCAGATTGATGCAGATTTTGTATTTTATTATTATAGAGCCAATATTGCACTGATTATTATATTGTACCCAATATGTAGTAGTGATTTCAAAAGTTAAAAAAAATATTTATGACTTTGGTGCCATCAGCTAGAATCAAAACCAAAACATAGCATTCTAGCTTTAGTTGTTAAGTTTGAAAAGTTTGCTAAGAATGATTTCATGACATTAAAATTTGAGATGATAAAAAATTCGGAGTTTTATTATAGCGAGGAATGAGCTTGGCAAACAGAGCAATTTACTAGAATGGTCATGTGACACCCACGTGACTATTACTGTTTCCGAAAGTTAGAGAGCAATTTACTAGAATGGTCATGTGACATCCACGTGACAATTACTGTTTCCGAAAGTTAGAGAGCAATTTACTAGAATGGTCATGTGACACCCACGTGACAATTACTGTTTCCGAAAGTTAGAGAGCAATTTACTAGAATGGTCATGTGACACCCACGTGACAATTACTGTTTCCGAAAGTTAGAGAGCAATTTACTAGAATGGTCATGTGACACCCACGTGACAATTACTGTTTCCGAAAGTTAGAGAGCAATTTACTAGAATGGTCATGTGACACCCACGTGACAATTACTGTTTCCGAAAGTTAGAGAGCAATTTACTAGAATGGTCATGTGACACCCACGTGACAATTACTGTTTCCGAAAGTTAGAGAGCAATTTACTAGAATGGTCATGTGACACCCACGTGACAATTACTGTTTCCGAAAGTTAGAGAGCAATTTACTAGAATGGTCATGTGACACCCATGTGACAATTACTGTTTCCGAAAGTTAGAGAGAAATTTACTAGAATGCTATAATTGAAAAATGATGCTCGCCGATAAAAGTCATTAAAAATACTTTTCAAATTTTTTTTTGGTAACCTGAAAGTTAAGTCTGTACTCAATGATAATCTCCAGAAAAAATTCAGAACAAGTGGAAAGGAAATGATTTACAGATAGGGGGCAAACTTTTTCAGGTTCATCAAGTAATCTATGAATGTGTGTGCGCCTAGAAAGAGGAATGGGACCGGGCAAAGAAAAAAAGTGGTGGGTGAAAAGGGGAAGGGAAAACTGGAAAAGCGAAAAAGAAGCGAAAAGCAAAAAAGAAGTTTTGATAGAAATATGTTACACTTTTGCTCTGGGCAGCATCAGGTAGTCTTGCTAAATAATAACTAAAACAAATAGCAACGGGTTTGTCAAGGGTGTCTACGTCGTGGGGGCACAAGTGTCTGCAGTTCGTCAGGGCATTCACCATTAAAATACTTGTAGAACAGGCAGAGGGATGCAACGTTTCGTCGATGGGACAGAGGTTGAAGCTTAGATGCCAGTTCAGGGCCTATCAGATTGGCGACTCTTTTGAACCTTGTCTAGGAGTGAGAAACTAGCAGCAGATGCACCAGCCCAAATGTGACAACAATACTCCATACATGGGCGAATGGTGGCCTTATAGAGGTACAGGATACTTTCAGGTGTCAGTAGTTTTCTAGCACGGTACCTTTTTTCGCAGCGACCCTGGCAATGTTTTCAATATAGTTGTTCCAACTCATGTTTCCTATCTATTCTTTGTTATGATAAACTTTAGACAAGGAAAGATATCTGATAATTTCGATATTGTGCGGTTCTTCCAATTGCACCAAACTCTGAACTAATTGGTCTTTTCCTCTTGCATGAGTTCAGGCTTAAATTCAAGGATAGGGCTAGGAAGTAGTTATATGTATCACCTGAGCCAGAGATAAATGATCAAAAATCAAAAATAAACTAAGATGAATGTACAAAATGTTTAACGATTTTTTTTTAAATTTTTGATTATTAAAAAACAATGTAACCGGCTAAAGACCTATGAAAGAACAGCCGTAAAAAATCCAATCATGTGACGCCCTTCGTGCAACTCTGCGACTTTTAGTTTTGGAGGAGATAGAGTTTGAAAATATGGAGACAGACATATAGCCGTTTATCTATATCTGTAAAAGTGAACGTGTCTGTCTGTGTACATTTCCCTACACAATAGCTGTCAATTTTAAGTCTACAGACTTGAAATTTATATACAGGGTACTGAGATTTGGGAAAATCTTTGTGATCGGTTTTTGGCCAGAAATTTGGCTGTTAAGAGGTCAAAGTTCAGTGATTTGACCTTTAAGAACTCTACCAAACTCCTCCGACACTTTTGGGTCTAAACACTTGAAATTTTAGATATAAGTTCCTTGGACATGGATCTAACTTAATAACTTGATTTGAGCCCCAAACAATAAATTTTAAGGGGTCAAAGTAAAAAAAAAAAATTGACCTCTGCAGTCTCTACCAAATTACTCAGACAATTTCTGGTCTAAAAATTTGAAATTTTACATAAAGAGTATTCAGAGATAGGGCAAGCTTTTTCATCAGTTTGGGTCGAAAATTTTTAGTTACCAATATATAAATGTATGTATGTATGTATGTATGTTTGCATGTCTGCCTTAAACTTTCAATAGAGGCGATGGATTTTACCAAGATCAGTATCGTTTTGAAGTTCGACCTTTCAGACGACAAATATTGAAAAATTGGCTAAAAACATTAATATCTTCAACTGGGCACTTTTCTAGAGGGGAGTGGGGGGGGTCGCTTTTTCGCCGATATTTTTGAAAGTCATCCTCTCCTTCCCATTGTCTAGCCTTAATTCAAACATAAGTCACTTCCGGTTTGGCGGTGGTCATAATAGCAAAGACGTCATGTCCCCTCCTCCCCCCGTTCTTTTCCTCCTTCATGGTATGGGTTCGAGCCTGCCTTCCTACTACCACTTTTTTTTTTTTTTTTTTTTTTGCTTAACAGACACATCCAAACACCCGGGCAACGCCGGGCTGAAATGCTAGTACATAAGATTTATAAATCTTACATGGAAGTAACAAAGTTGATCAATTGTCAAAAAGACAAGTTAAAAGTATGATTGTTTTGCATTTTCACCCCAAACAAAGCACAGTGTCATTTTGATGTAGGGGGCCAATATCTGGGACATAATTTTCAGAGATACTAAGTAGGGAGTTGAGCAGCAAGATGTCTATTTACATTACATTTGAACTTATGCATGTCAGTACAGTCAGGAAAGCAGGAACCCGAAAGGGAATTACAAAATCTTGCTATCCTAGGGAAGAAGCTATTAGAGTAGAAGGCTTTCTTATATCTGGGGATTTCTACTGTGTAGGGTGGGATTTTGCTGCTTGTCGGGTTTTTGTGCATATTTACGTCGAGGGGTACAAGGGCTTGTAGTTTGAAACACCTGCTATCAAAATACTTGTAAACAGGCAGAGTGATGCAACATTTCAGCGAGGAGACAGATTGAAGCCTACCTACCTTGCAGTGCGGGACCTATTAGGTTGGCGACTCTTTTGAACCCCGTCTAAGAGTGAGAGACAAGTAGTAGATGCACCAGCTCAAATGTGGCAACAATAATCAATACATGGGCGAATCATGGCCTTGTATAGGATATTTTCAGGCATAAGTAATTTTCTAACATGGTAAAGAGAGCCCACCTTCTTTAAAAGGTCATCTTCAGCAAAAGATTACACAGGTGTAATCAAAATCAGGTCAATTTAGTGAAACGACAATGGCCAAATAAAACGCCCTTAGGTACGTGGCTACAATACAAATACTGTTCCAAAAGCTGCATTTCAAGTGGCCATAAATGGTTATATAATAACAAGCGAAAACGATATCATTGTTGGTCGACAATTTGAGCCCAAGAATAATCAATACGTCACATTTCCATGCGTACATTCTCCTCCTAACAACCAACCATCTATAACCGTCAATAAAGATATTGTTACATTTTTCATATATCAATGTGTCATTATTTTTTAAATGCAGCGAAAATAAAACAGTTGTATTTAAAAGCGTAACATCAGCTTTAATGATTTGCTGTTGCTCATTAAAGTGCAACGATTTTGAAAACGAAGCAATTTGTTGGCAGTCATGTCAGACAGACAGGAGACACTTCAAATGGCATTTGTGTCAAAGCCAACAGACTTCAAATCCACTAAATAAGAACAATTTTGTTTTCAGAGTTGAACTTTGACCCCTGAGCTCAAATATTTGTTAAACAAAATAAAGTCTGTTTTTTTACTTAAACAGATAAAATGTGTCACCAGTTTAGCAGTGTTTTGTTCTGGGTTTCTTCTCCCTAATACACACACACACACACACACACACACACACACACACACACACACACACGTTAGGTTGCATAAAGTCTGAAACAGACCGTGACTGGAAATGTAATATGAAGTGCATCTATAAAAGTAAAAATGTGTGTGTGTGTGTGTACACAGACATTTCTCAACCTATATACTCAATGAATTTTTGATCTACAAACTTTAAATTTGGTATATAGAATATTCAAACATGTGGAAAACTTAATCAGTTTTCATCTGCAAAAAGGGCTGCTAAGGGATCAATGGTACATGAGTGTCAGATTTTTATCTGTTTACTACTGCTCAGGCGTGGTTTTGAAATAACAGATTACTCATGTTAAAAATGAATAGGTTTGAAAACACTTTTAAAAAACGTGTCAAGCTGGCCTAATGGTTATCTTACTCAACTCATTGTCTTTAGGGTTTGATTTCGATCTCAGCTCGAGTATTTTTTTTTTACTTACAAGAAGTGAACCGTTTTAGAAAACACATAATACTTGCATGCACATATCTTTGTTTCTTTCCGTTTTTTTTTGTTTTTACTTAATTTTTTATTTTTAAGGAATTTAACGTTACATTTAATACCTACAATATTTCTGTTTATAATAAACAAAAATTCTGCATTAATTAAAATATCTGCTAGTATATATATATATATATATATATATATATATATATATATATATATATATACATACATTATTTTATAATTAGTTTTTTTACTAATGTTCCTCATCTGGAGTTGAGCATATTGAGAAGTAATACACGAATTACCATTAGCATATAAAACAATGCTCTTTGTGTAAACAAATCGAGCTTAGGTATTTCAGACGATGACTGATTAGCTTAATGGTTAGGGGCCTTGATTGTCGTACAGGTAGTCAAGTTTCAATCCTGGCTTAAGGTAGTTGCCTGTCTAGCTGCACTGATGAGCTGTGAAACAATACTGTATGTGGACGAGGGGCGTGCAATAAGTAATGCCTCTGACCCACTTCCAGTTGTCTGATCTAGCTGAAATTTTGCAAGTGCAATGATTTATATCTCTACGGGTTATGTGGCGAATTACAGCTCTGAACTAACTGATTTCTGTTTTACAGGTGTTTGAACTGAGTCAGGTATGAAATGGAGCCTGTTGAATGTCGAGCAGCAGTGATCCGGTTTTTGTATTTTTGTAACACAGGAGACTTTTGCTGAAATGCAAGAAAGTTATGGTGATAATGCCCCATCATATGACCTTGTAAAACGCTGGCATCGTGAATTCAAACATGGCCGGAAGTCTGTGGAAACAGCTCCCAGACCTGCCCCCCCCTTCTGCCATTGATGAGGCATCTGTTCGTCAAGTTGAGGCTGCCATTTTGGAAGATCGGCGCATTACTATTCGCCAAATAGCCAAAGATGTCAAGATTAGTACAGGGTCTGTGGAAACTATCATTCATGACCATTTTCATATGCATAAGGTGTCTGCCAGATGGATTCCTAGGTTGCTCACACCATTCCAGAAGCGAGAACGTGTCGAGTGTTCGAGGATGAATTTGGAGATGTGCTAAGAAGAGTCAAAGTTTTTCAAAAGACTGATTACACAGGATGAAACCTGGGTCCATCACTACGATCCAGAGACAAAAGCCCAGTCAATGCAGTGGAAGCACTTGGACTCACCACCTCCAAAGAAGGCAAGGGTGCAGCCTTCCACTGGCAAGGTCATGCTCTCGGTCTTCTGGGACCAGGATGGAGTAGTGATGACAGATTTCCTGGCAAAGGGTACCACAATTACAGGAGCCTATTATGCTTCACTTTTGAAGAAATTAAGGGAAGCTATCAAAATCAAGAGGCGGGGCAAGATCAGCAAAGTTACCCTCCTCCTGAAGGACAACGCTCCGATCCACGACTCGCATGTCGCCAGATCAGAAGCATGGGGTTATGAAATTCTCCCTACTCTCCTGACCTTGCACCCTTTGACTTTCACCTCTTCCCAGCCATGAAGTTGTTTTTGAAAGGAAAGCGTTTCCCAGATGATGCAGCCTTGATTTCTGAAGTCACGTCATGGTTGGAGGACCAACCTGGAGTGTTCTACAAAAACAGTCTGCAGAGCTGTATCAAACGATGGGAAAAATGCATAACTCTGGGTGGTTCCTATGTAGAAAAAGACTAATAACTGTGCCAAGTTTTGTTGCTCTACGGCTATGGGAAGTGGGTCAGGGGCATTACTTATTGCACGCCCTTAATATATATATATATATAAAATGAACTCTATAAACTATACCGCTTTTTTTTTCTTTTTAACAATTTTAAAATAGGATTTTGAAAGTTAAATTTTATAATTTCGGTATCATTTGGTATTTAAATTATTAATGGAATCAAATTCTTATAGAATTTTATTAAGGTAGTTTTTTTTGTTTTAATCTATTTATAAAACTATTGGATGTAAATAAAAACTTTAAATTTAAAAAGTTTTAAAGCCAGAAATTACTTTCTAGTCAATAGTTTAAAATGTGGCCAAATTTCAAAAGTCTTCTTTTTTGTTTTTTGACAAGAAAAAAAAATGACTGACTTGTTTATAAATAACTGAAATGCATTCTGGTGAATTTAATTTCGTAATCATATTTTTTTTAAAGATAAAACTTTTTTTTTTCATCCTATGGTATTCTATCTTTGATCAAAACGAAACAGAATGTCTAAGTATAAAAAAAAACAATATTTTGTAGAGTTCTTTTAATAAGCATTTATTTAAAAATTAAAAAAACAAAAAAAAAAACAACCTACTTTCGAGTACATACAACCTTTGGCCAAGATCAAAGTGTAGTATCTGTTCTTCAGATACTGCCCTTCCTTTTCTTGTTCTCTTTCGGCGGAGGAGAAATCCTTCACGACTGAGACAATTTTTATTTTTGTACCTTTTCTCCACGTTAAAAAACGACCCTGGTGTCTAACTCTGTCCCGTGGGGAGGCATTGTAAATAGGTACAACCTCATTAGAAACGTTTTTTTTTCTTTTTCCTTCCTCATGGCATGGTGTCTCTAGAAAGCATACTCTACATGGTCTTAAATATGTTTTTTGTTCAAATATTCCAATCAGGAGGGCATCATGTGACTCACGTAAAATAAAATACCCCCCCCCACGCCTGACTCAAATCTTCTGTTTGCCTGCTTTCCAGCTGACTACAATGTGGTCATTGTCACGTTCTTGATGAGCCATGCCCCTAAGTAATCCAATTTACCGCTACTAACAATTACTATGATATTGTCCCATTGACTACGGTACACGTATCAACCCTTATCCTCAAGTGGCATCCGGGCCTCGATAAGTGCTCCTATGTAAACCCCCCCCCAAAAAACCCCAAATAGATGTATATTCAATAAGACACTCGTTACATACATGCATGTATATATGTCCAGAATCAGACTTTTATCAATAACAACTTGATGTATATAAGACATCTTGAAAAAGAGTTAAAAACATATTTAATTTTAAAAAAGGAAGCACAAGATAAGTGGATAGTCCTTAATCCGCGGAGTTTTGAAGAAATACTCTCCTTCTCATCAGAGGGCAGGAATTAGCAAAATGCAGGATCGGATTTTGTATATAAAAGTATTTAATGAAACTACAAGTAAGTCAACTTACTTGGTTAAAAAAAGGGTGAGGTAAGGGGAACAGGAGGCAAAAGAAAAATAATAAAAAGATTTCACATGAATGGATAGTCCGGTGAAGGGTAAAAATCCAAAAATGGTAAAATCCAAAACGGTCGAATTTAAAATTTCAATCCACTGGGTAAATTAAATCATATTATAAGCTCTATTTCCTTTTCGGTTTTATTGAGCTTTTTATATCTGGCTGAGTTTATTTTACTTGTAAATATTAACTCTTTAATATTTATAATATATTTTAAGTTTACCATTTTGATTACCTTAGTAAACTTATTGTAACTTTTATATAAATATATATATATATATATATATATATATATATATAACATGAGAACGTCTGTGAGGACATTTCAACATATTTTTGATCGACAGACTTGAAATTTGGTACATAGAGTATTCAGACATGTAGAAAAATTTTAAATCCGTTTTCATCTGGAAAAAACTGCTGCTAACAGGTCAAAATTGAAGAATTGGCATGTGTTTGTGTGGGGGGGGTCATCAAATTTTTATCTGTTTGCTAACCGTTTCATGAGGTTTGAAACTACTTTGTAAAGATCGTGGCAAGCTGGTCTAACGGTTATCATACTTAACTCACTGCCTTTAGGTCTTGGTTTCGATCTCAGCTAGAGAATGAATAATTAAAAAAAAATTTTGAAGATATTATTCATCCAGAGCAACGCTGGTCAAGAAAATGCAAACTTTGTGGAAGTTTGGTTTGTAGCTTTTTAGTTTTAACTATACACAAACACATACATACCTGCCCTTTTATATAATAGTAGCTATCTATATAAGTATGCAAACCCAGCGTTGAATGAACGAAGCCACCTTCGTACTCACAATTATTTGTACACAATATTATGCAAATTTACTGCTACCATTGGAGTTCTATGAAAATTTTATTGGAGAAATGTCTATAATCTTGGCATAGGGTTTTGTTTTCAATAGTATTATGGAACAGAGTGATAATATTAACATTCTGAAGTGATTGCAGATAACATTTTAATTTTTTTTATTAAAAAATAGATATTAATCATGTAAAGTTTTGAATTTTTGAGATGAGGATTGATTATTCGTATTATTTGGATTTTTTGGGACTACTGTTCTCAACTTGATTGTTATTTGCATAATGTTTCAATCAATATAACTTACAACCTTTTTAGGTGTATCGTGGAAACCTAAAATCTTTCTGCCAAACTGGGGTATTTTCACAGAAAAAAACAAAAAAAAACACTGAAAATTGAACCGTTTTAGAAAACACATAATACTTGCATGCACATATCTCAATTTCTTTCCATTTTTTTTTTTGGTTTTACTTAAAGGAAGTTAACGTTACACTTAATACCTACGATATTTCTGTTTATAATAAACAAAAATTCTGCATTAATTAAAATATCTGTTAATATATATATATATATATATATACAGTTGTGCGCAAAAATATTCGACCCCTGTCTAAATTTTCTTGTTTCGTTGAATCTATACTTCAAAAATCTTCATAACGCCTTTTAACGGCTAATTATGAATAAATTGTATATTTTTCAACAATAAATGAGGAAAAGTAATTCGAGATTAATAATATATATCAATTTATTTACAAAAAATATAAATATGGATGTTGCAAAAATATTCGACCCCTTTAATTTAAAGTTTAAATAAAAGCGTCATTAAGTTTATTATTTTAGTCTGACCTTGTATTTATTTCCTATAAATAATATTTATGACTCTATTGAATCTAAAATCAGTTCAAATTGAACTTCAATGCCATATTGAATGATTGAATAATTGTTTCAAGTAAAAAAAAAATATTTTTCAACGTCAACAAATCTGCAACTATGACAAAGAACAAAGAGTATTCTGAAGACATTAAAAAGTAATCGATGCCTACCAGTCTGGAGAAGGTTATAAAAAAATTTCCAAACGTTTTTCTATACCACGGTCGACTATTATGTCCATTATCAAAAAATGGAAAGTAAAAGGGATTGTATCAAGTCTTCCAAGATCAGATGTCCAAGAAAAATTACGACACGTGGGGCTAGGAAAATTGTTAGACAAGTTTCAATAGACTCTAAATCTAACCTAAAGGACGTGCAGAACGATTTGAAGAATGCTGGCTCAGATGTACACTTGTCAACTATTCGTAGGGCATTAAATCATGCCAGATTGCATGGACGTATTGCCAGAAGGAAGCCCTTACTTTCCAAAGCTCATCAAAAGGCTTGATTAAATTTTGCAAAAAAGTTCCTAGAAATGCCTATTGATTACTGGAATAATATAATTTGGTCAAACGAAACGAAAGTGGAACTATTTGGACACAACCAGCAACGCTATGTTTGGCGAAAAGAAAATACTGTTTATAATGTGAAGAATACCGTTCCAACCGTTAAGCATGGAAGTGGATCAATCATGGTGTGGGGCTGTTTCAGTATAAATGAAACTGGAAGATTAACCATAATCGATGGAAGAATGGATTCAGTAAAATATCAGTCCATACTGAAAGAAAATCTTGTTCCGTTTGCGAACCAGTTGGGGCATGGAAGGAGGTATACTTTTCTACTGCCTCTAAGGGGTATCCTTTGTCTTTCAAGACTGAACGGAAGCAGGGGAGAGTTCACATAGCAAAGTATTTTCTAAAATTTGCTTCTCAAAATCACTAGAAGTTTGGTTTATGGACTAGTCAAGCTTTCAAGTCATCAACTGATTGAATGAGATTAATTCATTTATGGGTGACTTAATAGTAAATTACTTAATATATATATATGGTTATATAATAGATTAATTCATTTAGGGTGACTTAATGGTGATTTCGGATCATGATATGCATGCATTCTAAAGCTTTTTATTCGTTCAAATGAATAATAATGTGTGATATCGAAAAGAATATGTGTGATATCGAAAAGAATATGTGTGATATCGAAAAGAAACCTTTACATTGTACATTGCTGAAATATCGTTCAGTATTTGATCAAATTAACTCATTTTCTTTAGAAGAAAAACCATCTGATGCAAAATTCCATTAAAGGCTAGATCTGACATAAAATACTATTTCTGTATTTTTAAACCTAATTCACTTAAAGAGGAGATTTAGTCAATAGTTTTGGATATGGAGACGTGGCAACTGCGATATAAGCTGAAATGTGCACACACGCACACATTCCATATGGATGTTTGATCTACATTCTTGTGTCCCATAAAAACGATTAGAATTTTAATTATCACTGAAAATAAAGAGCTGCTTACATTCCAGAATGGGAGTTTATGAATTGCGCAATGCAAAATAAAAACAGAAGAATGCAATACTTTAATATTTACATTCCCAGACATAAAAAAAATGAAAAAAAAAAAAAGAGAGAGAAGAGAGCAGACTGACAGCCATTGAACGTGATTGACATCTCTACATCGTCGTGCCACACACCAACCAATCTCTACAACTGACGTCTCTTTGTCAATTGGCAAAAGCTTAATTGTAAATAAAATTTATATGTTGATAAATTCATTTGTGTTGATTTTGAGAATAATGACAAAAGAATTGTCAAATGTATATGATTTTAGCAAGCATTTGAAAAGTGCAAGCTAGAAAATTAGATTTACATTCAACAACGCAACACTTGTAATAGTATTTATTACTGTTCTTGCACATAACAGATATTCATCAATACCGGATTAATAGAGCAAATATCAAGGGTTTGCGGGCATAACGATTCATGTGACCAAAATTGTAATTAGTCACTAATAAAACTTTAACAATGAGTATCAACTAAACATCCTAACATCTTAAATTCAAATATGCATATAGAGGCCTTCACATGCACGTTTGAATTAAAGATGAACATATCTAACAAAGGAAATATTCCCAAAATATCATATACAATTTCTATCACACCATACTGACACAAGAAAAAGATATGAAATAAGAGTATAAAAAGGAAAAAATAGCACATTATATCATTTACAGCATAATCATGTTGACACATCTGTTCTCATTAGATCACTGAAGTTAAGCAATGATGAGTCTGGCCAGTACCAGATAGGTGACCATTTGGAAATACTAAGCACTGTATGTATTTTTTTCACTCATGTTCACCTATAACAAGGCATATCGCCACTTGAATGTAAGGGGTTACTATTTGGGACCATGCCTTGCATATGATTTAGCTTTACTTTGTTATATTTTCAGATTCTCCAATGGCTTCAAGCACGTCAAAACGTTGAGGATGCCTCAGGCCAGTTCTTTCTGCTATGTGTGTTGGAGCATCACAACAGTTGCACAGCGTCGAACCATCACTTCCCTCCTCAGAATCGCCTACTTTCACTATTTTGACTGTAAAATTGGTGATCAGAACAAGTCTTGGGCTCCACACATCTGATGTAAACCCTACTACAATAGACTAACTGCATGGTTTAATGGCAAGAAAGCGGCTTTCAAATTTGCAGTCCTGATGGCTTGGATAGAGCTGCGAAACCATGCAGATGATTGTTATTTTTGTTTAACTAATATATGTAATATATATAACTGGTTTCAATGCATCTTCTAGAAAAAGATCAACCTTTGATCTGCTATGAGACCCATTCCTCATTCAGATGATCTCCCTGTACCCACACCTTCAGTAAATAAGGATCTTCTTTCCTCATCAGATGAAGAAATGCCTTCAAGAGAGAATTATGCCGGGTCAATATCTTTGGAAAATATTGAGTCTACATATTGAGGAACAAGTGACAACAAGTCACATTGGACCACGCAATAAGATCCGAGTGATCTTGCTCATGATTTGTATCTGTATAAACAGCAGTCAGAGCTCTTGGTTTCTCGGCTTAAACAGTGGAACCTAGTTCAGGAAGATGTAAGGATCACCAGTTTCAGGAATTGGAACAAAGACCTTGTTTCCTTTTGCGACATGGAAAACAAGTTGTTGACGTCCCTTGGTTTGCCACATAATACTTCAGACTGGCATATTTTCTTAGACTCTTACAAGCAAAGTCTCAAGGGTGTTCTTCTGCACAATGAGAATAAATATCCCGCATTCCCATTGCGCACTCTGTTCAGCTAAAGGAGTCCTATAAAAATATGGAGCTTCTTTTAGAAGTACAGTGAGTACCAACGAAGTCTGTGTGGGGACCTCAACATCATTGGTCTTCTCATAGGTATGCAAGCGGGCTTCACAAAGTACTGTTGCTTTCTCTGTCTCTGAGATAGTTGAGCTGTACCCCAGCATTATAAGCAGAAAGACTGGAGGTCTAGAAACACTTTTGTTCCTGGCCACCACAGCCTCAAGGAAAATCCTCTGGTGGACATGCTTGTTCCTCCTCTTCACATCAAGCTTGGTTTAATGAAATTCGTGAAGGCATTGGACAAAAAGTGGTGCTGCCTTCCAACACTTGTCTACCGTGTTCCCAGGCCCTTAGTGCTGCCAAGCTCAAAGAGGGCATCTTTGTCAGATCTCAGAAGTGCTGAAGGATACTGATTTTGAGGAGTTTCTTAACTTAGTTACTGAGACCATAGGAAGCATTTAAGTCAGTCTGTAGTGGCTTCCTTGGTAACACACGTGTACCAGATTACCAAGCAAGTCTTATGAGGATATGGGGTGCCGAATGTCACTGAAGATGCATTTTCTCCATTCCCACCTCTTCTTCCCACCAAACCTTGGAGCAGTGAGTGATGAGCATGGAGAAAGATTCCACTAAGACATTACAAAGATGGAGAGCAACTATCAAGGTAAATAGAACCCCAACATGATGGGGAGACTTCTGCTGGATACTCTTGCGCAGCATCCCGGAGGCAAAATACACAAGATCTAAGAAAACACGCTGTTGACTGTCTGTGGTTCTTTGAATTGTGCAATTTTGTCATCCAATTATATTGATTCAATCTTTATCCTGATTTATCTGTTATAAACTGCTGTAACTCTTGACATATGCACATATATTCTCTGTTTAGACTAAAATGTGACTATTTAAAAGCCAGAAAATTAGAGGTTATAGAGGAAAACTATAAATTTGAATTCAGCACATCTAAATTAACAAACCAAGTATCCCAATTTATTGCCTCCTTGGATCAAAAATTTATTCTTGTAAACCAGTGTAATATATAAAATATTTGTTTACGTCCAAGTGAAATATGGACGATTTTCTAAGAAAAAAGATCTTCAAAGTGAAGATGCTAATTAAGAAAGAAAAAAAAAATCTACATAAGTTTAAAAGAAAACAAAAAATAACAGTAAAATTATCTAGGACTCCATGGCATAACGGTTAATGCAGCAGACTAATACATATGGTCTTAGGTTCAATTCTTAGAAACAAGTCAAGCTACGCTGAAGAGAGATAGGATCTCAAAACATGCATGTCTGTAGATTACTGTTTTATAAGTAAAATAGAAATACAAACAAACGTTTGAGCCCTTTACGAGCGGCGGACGGATGTTTATTTAAATAGACATTCGGACAGATTAATTGCGGCCACCGCTTCCGTAGTCAGGGGGTAGAACTACCGACTGTCATCACGACGGTTCTAGGTTCGATCCTCGGCTTGGGATAGGTGTTAGTCTAGCGGCACTGATGAGTTGTGAAACAATGAAACAGATCTGTATGTCTATGACTAAAATATATTTTATAAAGCCCCCCTCTTGGGTTGAGCACTATCGTAAATAATCTCACTCGCCACTTAATTTAGCTGAAAAAATGCGAAGCTCGCGGTTTGTTTACAACAAACGTTTGAGCCCTTTACGAGCGGCGGACAGATGTTTATTTAAATAGACATTCGAACAGATTAATTGCGGCCACCGCTTCCGTAGTCAGGGGGTAGAACTGCCGACTGTCATCACGACGGTTCTAGGTTCGATCCTCGGCTTGGGATAGGTGTTAGTCTAGCGGCACTGATGAGTTGTGAAACAACGAAACAGATCTGTATGTCGATGACTAAAATATATTATATATATATATATATATATATATATATATATATTAGGGTTTTTTTTTGGAAAAAGAATTCCAGCAGAGTGCTCAATTAAAAGGAAAATCCAAATTGTAAGAGCGTATTTATATTTTGTGTACAGAAAGTTGTTAGTTGAGACAGATCATTGGTACTGTCGGTTTCAAGCCCAATAATAAGGCCCGTTTAAGGTATCCTTATCAAGCTCTCTTATATATAGTATCTGTATATATGTTATATATATATATTTCTTTATTTATAATATGTATTATATATTTCTATTTCACTTATAACCTATACGCCATGGAGTCCTAGATAATTTTGCTGTTATTTTTTATTGTTTTCTTTTAAACTTATATACAGTAACAAAAAAACTAATATATATATATTACTAGCATTTCAGCCCGGCGTTGCCCGGGTGTTTGGATATGTATGTTGAGCGAAAAAAAAAAAAGTGGTAGTAGGAAGGCAGGCTCGAACCCGTACCGCGAAAGAGGAAAAGAATGGGGGAAAAAAAACTGACTTCTTTGCGGTTACGACCACCGCCAAACCTGAAGTGACTTATGTTTAAAAATTAAGGCTAGACAATCGAAAGGAGAGGATAACTTTCAAAAATACCGACGAAAAAAGCGACCCCCCCCCCCGTAGAAAAGTGCTTAGTTGAAGGTGAAGATATTAATGTTTTTAGCCAATTTTTCGAAATTTGTCATATGAAAGGTCGAACTTTAAAACAATACTGATCTTGGTAAAATCCGTCGCCTTTGTCAAAAAGGCACATATACATACATACATTTATATATTGGTAACTAAAAATTTTCGACCCAAACCGATGAAAAAGCTTGCCCTATCTCTGAATACTCTTTATGTAAAATTTCAAATGTTTAGACCAGAAATTGTCTGAGTAATTTGGTAGAGACTGCAGAGGTCAATTTATTTATTTTTTTCTACCCCTATTATGACCCCTTAAAATTTATTGTTTTGGGCTCAAATCAAGTTATTAAGTTAGATCCATGTCCACGGAACCTATATCTAAAATTTCAAGTGTTTCGACCCAAAATTGTCGGAGGAGATTGGTAGAGTTCTCAAAAGTCAAATCGTTGAACTTTGACGCCTTAGCCAAATTTCTGGCCGAAAACCGATCACAAAGATTTTCCCAAATCTCAGTACCCTGTCTATCAAATTTCGAGTCTTTAGACTTAAAATTGACGAAGTTATTGCGCAGGGAAATGTACACACACACACACACTTTTATAGATATATAGATTGTTGTGTGTGTATGTGTGCACATTTCCCTACGCAATAACTTTGTCAATTTACATGTTAAATTCTATACTAGGTCTACTTAGTAATTAGTTGTCACCCAGCATATGTGCTGCTTCTTTGAGTCTTCTTACTATCCACCGTTCTTCTGTCTACAATTTTTACTTCATCCCATAATGGTAGATGGTTTCCCTTTTCCCTCAAGTTATGGTCAGCTATACCTGATTTTTCAATCTCTCCATGTATTATGGTTTTTCAATGCTCTTCTAATCGAACATTTAGTGGCCGATATGTCTCACTTTTCACAGTTTTTCACCATTATCTTTTTCTGTAGGGGACTTGACTCCTACAAGCCGTTTCCAGAGGGTTGAAGTTTGACAAGATACACCTGAAGAAGGTCGAAGGTTACATCGACCGAAACGTTGTGAAAAGGACACTCAAGATGAGAACCGTGGTCTAATGAATCCAAATATAAATGTGTGAATTGTGCTACACAAAGCATTCACCATTATAAAGAAATGGTTTATGGATTTTGGAAAACTTAGTTGCTTGCACCTTATACATCAGGTGGTAATGTTCAATGATGCTGAGACTAAACTCGTTTCCTTCAATAATTACAAGAAACTTTCTCAACCATCAGTAGCTATGGCTAAAGATACATTACCTGAAAGTACTTCATTCAAACTCCTTGGCTTAACGTTCACAGGGAACAGGAGTTGGAACAGATATATCGAGAGCATTGCCAAGGCTACTGCAAACAAGGTGGACTTTATCGCGCTAGAAAGTCACTTACGCCTGAAAGTATCCTGAACCTCTACAAAGCCACCATTCGCCCATGTATGGAGTATTGTTGTCACATTTGGGCTGGTGCATCTGCTACTAGTCTCTCACTCCTGGATAGGGTTCAAAAGAGAGTCGCTAACCTGATAGGTCCTGAACTATCAGCTAGGCTTCAACGTCTGTCTCGCTGACGAAATTTTGCATCCCTCTGCCTGTTTTACAAGTATTTTAACGGTAGGTACTACGACGAACTACAAGCCCTTGTACCCCCTCAATGTAAATACACACGACAAACCTGACAAGCAGCAAAGTCCCACCCCTACACAGTTTAGATCCATAAATGTAAGAACGCCTTCTATTCCAGTAGTTTCTTCTCCAAAACTGCTAGACTTTGGAATTCCCTTCAAGGTTCTTGCTTCCCGAACTGTACTAATATGCAGAAGTTCAAGTATAATGTGAACAGACATCTTGCTGCTCAATTCCCTACATAGTATCCATGCAACTTATGTCACTAATAGTTGTCCCCTACATTAGTGGCACTGTGTCTTGTTCCTATTTACTATGCCTCCCCACGGGACAAAGTTAGACACCAGGGTCGCTTTTTAATGTGGAGAAAAGGAACAAAAAATAAAAATTGTCTCAGTCGTGAAGGATTTCTCCTCCACTGACAGAACAAGAAATTAAAGTGTAGCATCTGAAGAACAGATACTACACTTTGATCTTGATCCGAAGGCCAAGCTACTGTGTCTTGTTTCGGGTGAAAATGTAATTAAAAAAAAAAAAAAAAAAGATATATATGTATATATATATATATATATATATATATCTTTTTTTATCTGTGGACGTTCGGCGTGATTGAAGATACTGCAATATTATTATAGCTGTTTTGTTAAAACTTTAAAATTATTATGCTTTATCTTCAATATCCTTTTAGGAGGCTGTGACATATTTTCATTGTATGGTCGTCTGGCGCGAACGGAAACCCCACAATATGATACCATCTTTAGACAGAACAGATACTACCCTTGGATCCTAGCCAGAAGACAGAAGGTATATTTTAGTTTTACATATGGCACCAAAAGTGGCATCAGTTGTTTTTTCATTGCGTCTGTCTGGTGATCAGGAGATCCTATTTATTAAAAAGGACGATAGAAGATAATAACATACTACAAACATTAAATTAGCGTATCTATATACTAATTTAATATTCGTAGTATGTTTTCACCTTCTATCTTTTTTTAATAAATAGGATCTCCTGATCAAATAATTTATAATCTGAAAATCATTACACACACATATGTATGCTAAAGGTACTACAGTATTAATCATCACGAGTTGTATCTTCTGTTTGGTGCGGATTGCGAACCCACATGACTTATTTTTCAACTATTGAAAGATGTCCAATCAAAAACATTTTCTCTCAACCTTCTTCTTGGCTTTCCTCTGTCTCTTTTGCCTTCTAAGATACCCTCAAAGAATAACCGACAGGACAGTGGTTGATCGTTTGACATGGCCAAAAAGTTCAAGGGTTTTACTTTTGATTTTATCAAATAGGTTGGTAGTAGTTTGACGAAGGGTAGATTTTTTTTTTTTTTTTTCAAATCAGGCGATGTCCCATAATGAAACACCTCAACGCGATTGACTAGTTGTTTAGTCCATGTGATACAATCAAGGTCATATAAAACTACTGGGAGGACATAAATTTTATAAACTTTTACTTTAACATTTATCGGCATCCTTTTTGATTTTAGAATGGTGCTGCTTTGGAAAACTGCCCAAGCCAGCCCGATTCTATGTTTCAATGTTGTCTCGTGATCACTGGAAAAAGTCATTTTATGCCTTAAATAAACGAATTGGGTGACCTGTTTGATGGGTGTACTGTGAATAGTCATGTTTAGGTGAAACTGTGATTTAGCAGCATTAATATATAGATCATAGATATATTTTACGGTAGTAGTTTGACGAAGGTTAATATATATATATTTTTTTTCAAATCAGGCGATGTCCCATAATGAAACGCCTCAATGCGATTGACTAGTTGTTTAGTCCATGTGATACAATCAAGGTCATATAAAACTACTGGGAGGACATAAATTTTATAAACTTTTACTTTAACATTTATCGGCACCCATTGACAGGATTGATTTGAGAGAAAGACCTGAGCAAAAATAAGTTTAGAAGTCAATTTCTAAAAGCTGTTCGACACATGCGAGCATGTAAAGCAAGTGTTAAACTCAATATGATGATCGTACATTATGAGTCCATCTTTTGATGCGGATTGGGAACCTACGTGACTTATTTTTCTCCATTCCTTCTGATCCAGGGTAAATTGATTGATGGACGCCCAACTTTTGAAAGATGTCCAATCAAATCATTTTCTATCAACCTTCTCCTTGGCTTTCCTCTGTCTCTTTTGTCTCCTAACATACTGTCAAAGCATAACTTTGACAGGACAGTGGTTTATCGTTTTACATGGTCAAAAGGTTTAAGGGTTTTACTTTTGATTTTATCAAGGAGAGGGGGTAAGAAAGTAGTTTGACGGAGGGTGGATTTTTTTTTTTTTTTTTTTTTGACCAAGCAGTATCCCCGTAATGAAATGCATTATGTGATTTTGAAACGCCTCAATATGATTGACCAGTTGTTTAGTCCATGTGATACAATCAAGGTCATATAAAACTACTGGGAGGACATAAATTTTATAAACTTTTACTTTAACATTTATCGGCATCCTTTTTGATTTTAGAATGGTGCTGCTTTGGAAAACTGCCCAAGCCAGCCCGATTCTGTGTTTCAATGTTGTCTCGTGATCACTGGAGAAAGTCATTTTATGCCTTAAATAAACGAATTGGGTGACCTGTTTGATGGGTGTCATGTTTAGGTGAAACTGTGATTTAGTGGCATTAATATATATAGATCATAGATATATTTTACCTAAAAGCAGAAAGCTATAGTTTCACAGCAAGAAAGGTATGAACACACTGTCCTTCCAGCTTTGGATAAGAAGATCAGTTTATCTTCTCACTGAATTGTTTTTCAATGGATCGTGTACAATAGGCATTGTTTTAGCATTAAATCACCCAAGAAAAGACTGTAATTAACAGTTAATAGGCACAGAGTTATCTTCCTTGGATCACCTCTCTTCTTGACAATTTATAATTAAAATTACTCAGAAACTGCTGACCCGAATGAACTGAAAATAGTTCTACTTCACAAGTTTCAATGGAATTGCACTGAGAAATTATTAAATGACGATGCACTTTTTTGTTGAAACATACAATGATGACGGATTTACAAACAGAAATTCAACTATTACTTGTTTGAATCCGATTTTCATATTAGGTCTCCAATCTTTTTAGAATGAAGATTCATAATTTGGATCATTTGGAATACTATTCTTGTCTTGTATGTCATTCTTAGTGTTTTGGCCAATGTACCCTCTGACCTTCTTCAAGTGAGTCTTGTCGAACTTATGGCGGTTTCAATCACCAGTTTTATGGAGGCGGTCATTAATTTTTAGGGAATGTGTTCACAATAGGATTTGGAAGATTTTACTTTTGGGATGGGCCGGATTCAGAAAAATATTTTTTGTAAAAAAAAAAATATTTTAATGAATGAAGTTTATATAGATTGACAGACAATAATGTGAGGAGTTGTGTGTGTCTGTACGTTTGTTAATGTTTGTATGTGTGGGAGTGGAAGGAAATGTTGCAAAGATGAGTGTCCACAGTGGAGCACCCTCACACAATGGATCCATAGACTCAGATCAACTGGGCTCCACTGCTTTATTGAAAGAAAATCTGATCCTTTTAAAGGGATTAGACGTCTCCTATAAACACCATTTCAAATAAAATCAAAAAGTTTTCTGATTGGTTCAAAATATAATTGTTTTTATTTAGGATAGTAATGTGCAGATGATATGCATGCAAATGCATTTTGATTCTGTACGTCGATGCGTTAACATCAACGCTACAAACTCAGAAATCATACTCCGATCATTTTCATCATATTTGGTTTAACATCCGTTTTAATTGTTGGCATCTGGTCGACTGAACGGATAAAGCACTAAGTACTAATCAGTTCTAAGTGACTGGGTGGGGATGAGGGCTTAATCTTTAGTACAGGCAAGTCTACCTAATCATGTGTTAACATCAATGCCACAAACTCAGAAATCATACTCCGATCATTTTCATCATATTTGGTTTAACATCCATTTTAATTGTTGGTATCTGGTCGACTGAATTGGTACAGAATTTCAAATAAAGCTCTTTATTTAATCCATAGGGTAAATTATTTAATCCATAGGGTAAATTAATTATTCTCGTTCTACATGGATTATAGATCAACGGATAAAGCACTAAGTACTAATCAGTTTTAAGTGACTGGGTGGGGATGAGGGCTTAATCTTTAGTACAGGCAATTCTACCTAATCATGTGTTGTGGCAGAACTAACCCGACGTCTACTACTAGACTATTCCAATCTCAATAAATACTGGAAGACTAAGCTGTAAGTTGTCAGTAGATATCTAGTGGACCAACCTAAGTCGTTCATCGGCTACAACAAGCAACCCACCTATTGTATACTTTGCAATACATGTTGGCATATTATTACTTTGTTTTGCCAATGTTTTTCTTTGCAACCCTTAACAGGATTATAACAGTGGCGATGTCAGATTTCGAATTTAAAATACCCCCAGCATTCAAAAGAACTCACGACGGAAAGCTAAATTCAACCAAGCAAGTGTTCAGAAAACACTAATGAAAGGAGAAAAACAGGAACTTGCGAAAACCAAATAAAAAGTTTAAATTGCAAACTTGTGAAAAATAAGAATATTCCCATTTTTTTTTTTGTCTTCTCTTTGCTTGGCACTGCCATAAAATCTTGGCACACCCATAAATACAATCTTGGAGAGTAAATGTACTTCAAGCATTTTAAAAATAACGTTTCGTTTTGGGAACTGGGGAAAGTCATACAAAGAATCAGAAATGTGATCTATATAATCCAGGAATCAAAATTCACACACAAAAGGCATGTGAACCAAATATGCAAACGTTTGACTGAGGACCAAGAAGAGTTGTCTCAGGAAGAAGTAGAGACTATTGAAACCGTCTACAACACGTTTGATATTGAGCCTCTTCAAATCACACCAGAACCATAAGATTCGGGCAAAAAAAAAAGAAAAAGAATCACTGAGCTGTTCATGGTCCACCCAAAGAGGAAAAAATACTGATACACTGTCCGAAGTTATCAGCTTGGGAGGAGGGTGCTATAGCGGAATAAGTCTATACTAATAGACTATTCCAATCTCAATTACCGGGACACTAAGCTGTAAGGGGTCAGTCGATATCAGGTGGACCAACCTAGATCGTTCGTTGGTTACGATGAATAACCCACCTATTGTATGCTTTATTTTGGCGTTCTGTTTTTCTTTGCAACCCTTAACAGGGCTATAACATCATGGCAGACAGAACAAAAACAATCTACCTTCATGAATTAAATAAAGGGTTCCATTTGAAATTCCCTACATATTTCAGAGTTTGAATCAGTTTGGAAGTTACAAGAGTTGAATGTTTTAAGAATAAAATTGAGTTCAAATATTTTAAATAAGTTTTTATATAAAAGGAGTTCTTTGATTTGATTGAACTGAAGATCAAACAAAGTCAAAATTTAAGTATCTCACATGATAAAAACACATTCATGATGCTGGCAAAAGCAACTTATCTACGAATGCCAATGTTTTTTTTTTGTTTTGGAACAAGAAAATTTGCTGTTAGGATAAACATTCACAGACAACATGAACTGGAACAAATACATTGAGGACATTGCCAAGATAGCCTCTCTCTACCATGCTAGAAAATTACTCGAATCTTAGAGTATCCTACACCTCTACAAAGCCACCATTCACCATACATGGAGTATTGTTTAAACATCTGAGTTGGTGCATCTACCACTTGTGTCTCACTCTTAGACTAGGTCCAAAAAAAAGAGTCTCCATTCTAATAGGTCCTGCACTGTTACCTCAAAGCTCCAACCACTGTCCCATCACCACAATATTGCATCCCTGCACCTGTTTTACAAGTATTTAAATGGAATGTGTTATCCCCTCGACATAGATACTCCTGACTAACCCAACAAGTAGTAAAATCCCACCCCTTCATTGGTGATGTCGGAAAAACCATCTAAATAGTTTATGCCCACAAACTGGTAAACTTTAGAACTCTCTCCCTGTTTCTTGTTTCCCATACTGCACTAACCTAGAGAAGTTTAAATATAACCCTAACAGACATCTCATAGCTCAACTACTCACATAGTTCCCTAAAGACATGATTCCAATTAGTAGCTCCTCACGTTCAAGTGGGAATAAACGTTGTTTGGGTTGAAAAAAATAAATAAATAAAAACACAATAATTTCTTTAAAAGTTGAAACCAATAATAGTCAGATGGCTCCAAAAAATAAAACATGGAAAAATAAGGGCGGAAACCTAAAGAGATGACGACAAATTTTTAAATTGTTGCCCTCCTAAGAATTGTTTTAGCTGGGTTAAATCTTAACATCACTCGAATAATATTTTGACATTATTTTTGATTTATTTCACAAAACTTTCTCTAAAGCTATTCTTGTAATAAAAGAATGATTCAAAAGGCTAACGTAACGTGGTGTTACGCTTTCATTAAAATAAAACTGGAAAGTTTTTTTTACATGTTACTTTTGGAAACACTTAAAAAAAAAATGTCTCTTGCTGCCACATGTCCATCTAGCCTGGCAGGTTTATCTTTCCTCTGACCGTATGCTGGCCACAGCTTACCTATTCTCATCCTTGACTTTACATGCCCATTTTTTGCCCAAGCACGGGGTGTATTTTTCTTTTTTCCTCCTCACACACACTTCATAATTTGCATATCCGCTTTTTTCGGCTACTGCTGCTAATCTCTTCACAAGTCAGCTACCCTTCGCTGCTGCTGCTGCTATTTCCCCACGCACTCATATGCACGGTGTTATTGTAAAAGAAATGAGTATTGTAAAGAAAATTATCCAATTGCGAATATTAAATGTAGTTGTTCCAAGCAAAAATTAACAGTATGAATCTACTCAGAGAAACTTTGAACTGTGAAGAATTCCAGTCAAGTTTAGCGCAATATAGTTGATTTTTGGTGTCAAGACAAAAAGCTACGACTGAAGAGATTCAGTATATTTTATAAAATAATTCTGGTATCTGATTAGTTCGTCTTATTACCCCTCATTATTATCCAAATCTTTGTAACCATACTCAATTTTAAAAGCTTTTTTTTTTTTTTTTACACAGAGATCACCACTTATCAAGGCCCGGAAGCCACTTAGGGATAAGGGTTATTGCAAGTACATTACGTTAGTGTGGAGATTTGATGAAGTGTTTACTTAAGGGGGCGGTTCATTAGGAATTTGTTAACATTGGATTTGAAGACATCCAAGTTGTAGTCCGGTGGGAAGCAGGCAGATGGAACAGAGTTCCACAGGCGTGCAGTTCTAAGAAAGAAGCCTTGTTCATGGAATCCGCGTTTTGATTTAGGCACAGATATAGAGTGGGGGAAATTTTTCACAGTGGATTCAGCTAGACGGGTGTTTTTCATAAAAGATTGGCGAGGGGGGACCAGGGATTGGAGTTCAGACGAGCACCTGCCATGGAAATAATGATAAAACAAGGATAGGCTCGCAACGTCTCTTCTGTGGGAGAGAGGTTGCAGGGTAGAGAAAAGGGCATCCCCCACTAAGCCACGAAGTCTATTTTGTACTCTGTCAAGGCAGGATAGGCTGTTTTTAGCAGCTCCTGCCCAGATATGGCAACAGTATTCCATCCGTGGATGTACTTGGCTGTTATATAGATAGAGAATTGTATCAGTAGTGAGATATCTTCTGGAGCGGTAGAAGGATCCCACCATCTTTCCAGTGACCTTGGCAACAGACTTGATGTACGTGTTCCATTTCAAATCAGGAGTAAAGGTCAAACCCAGAAGCTTGTCAAAACACGGGGCCTCACCCAGACGAGAGCCATCCATCACAATTGATGCCAGATGGGGATCAGAGCGTTGATGATGTAAGGATAGGAGTTTGGTTTTGGATGCATTAAAGGTAACCAGCCACATCTTCCCCCACTGAACCACGCGCTCGAGATCAGATGAGAGAGAATCAGAGAGAACTTTGTCATTTACAGTCTTTGATGTGTTGGCATAGATGGTCGTGTCATCAGCATAGATGTCAACGAATGATTTAAGTATGTGTTTAGGGAGGTCATTGATGTAGATCAGGAAGAGAGTTGGGCCCAAGATTGACCCCTGAGGGACTCCAGCATTTATATTGCAGGCCTCCGATTTTTGTCCATCTACCACTACTCTTAGGAGCCTATCGGAGAGAAATGATTTAATGATTGAGAAAACATTTCCAGTTATACCGTAGCTGGAAATCTTGTGAAGTAGACCCTTATGCCATACCTTGTCGAAGGCCTTTGATATGTCAAGAGCAATTGCCCTAGAAAGGAAGCCTTTGTCAAGAGATTCACTAATCCTGTGGGATATAACCATCAGCACATCTGCAGTAAATCTTGCAGAATGGAAACCATATTGTGCGTCACTAAGAAGGTTATTCCTGCTGAGGTGGTTGACTATTTCTCTATTTAATATGGATTCCAGCAACTTACTCATAACACACAGGAGACTTATTGGTCTGTACTGAGAGGGAGATGACTTATCACTTGAATTCTTAAATACAGGGCAAACTGATGAGGTCTTCCAAGGAGTCGGAAAGCACTTCTCCTTAAGGCAGCGCTTAAACAGTTTCGTAAGTATGGGAGCAAGTTCTGGTTGAAGCTTTTTTAACACTATAATTGGGATGCAGTCAGGGCCAGTTGCTTTACTGAAATCTAGGTTCTTGATTAGCTTGGCGACCTCATACACGGATATTTGTATGTTACCTAGCTTGTTCTGTGTTATAGGAGGAAATATGGGGAGTTGATGGCCTTCGTCGCATAGGGTAGAATTAGCTGTTTTTTAACACACTGTAGAAAGAATATTCTATGCTGTTCATTTATAAAAAAGAAAAAATAACAAATGCCAATGATCGACTGGCTCAGTTGTATTTATGTTATGTTTTTTTAGGTGCACACTGCCAGTAAACAGAATTTGGATCAGACAGGCTTTGAATTGTGAAGAATTCCAGGTAATTAAGTCGGCATTAGCAAAGCATATTTCCCTGCTCATATCAAGACAAAAAAGCTATGACTGAAGAGATTCAATATATTTTAGAAAACGATTTTGGTGTTTGATTGGTTCGTCTTATCACTCCTCATTATACATATTGTCATCCAAATCCTTGTAATTATATTCTGTTATTATGCCAAAAATAACAAGATAAGAGACTGTTTTTAGAGCCCTGTAGATGTGGCAACAGTATTCCATGCATGGGCGGATGGTGACTGTACACGTGTGATACTGGTTGAGGGGCCTCATCTTCCTTATGAAACCTTTGCAATATCTACTATTTGTTTTCTATTCATATTACTTTTACATGTTAGGCTAAGAAGTTTGAATAAAATGACTATTGTGCAGCATGCTATTTATTAGCCATGACAATCGTTTGGTTGAAAAGGCTTTTTGGAACTGTTAAAAGAAAATTGGCTTCATCCTGTAAACGTGCTAACAATATTCCATGCATGGGCGAATGGTGACTTTGTACATGGATGAGGGGGCTCGGCTTCCTTAAGAACCCTTGGTAATATCTTATATATCGAGTGATATGTTCTTTTTAGAGTTTTTGATAACAGTTACTTTCCTAAGGCATGAAAGTACAGAGCGTTTCGCTTTTAAATATCTTTAATGTTCTTGTCTTTGCATAGACTATAACGCGTTGTTATAAAATCATTGCAATCAGTTAAAACGTGCTTTATTGTGAGTAGAGTTTGGCATGATATACACATTGGTTGGTCTTCCTTTTTCAGAAAATACGAGTGAAGTCAATTGAGTATGGTCTGTTCTTATTCTTGCCACAGAAATTTTAAATAAAATTTTTTTATATTATCTCTTATCGAAATATCATTTAAATAAAAAAATACAGTTAAAATGTTAATTTCGATTGTTTAATCGTTTCCAAATTAAGTGATTTTAGTGGACTGGAAAAATTGAGTAAAAATAGAAGTGTTTTTTTTTTTTTTTTTTTGAACAATGGTGATCTTCCTCTACTCGACTGGAATAGAATTTGGCAGCAGGCCAGGCAAAGGGTTAATTAGTTTGGCTTTCAGTACACAACAAAAATATATGGTGTGTGTATTTGCACTCTGAAGCAAATAATCGCAAACTTCCAAAGCAATTTGTTCATTCATTGAGCGTTAGTGAGATAGCAAATATTGTGTCGTTGAAAACTCCACTACTCCTCCTTCCCCCTCCTACACAAACCTAAGATTAAGCACACTTCTTCCTCTTCTACCTCCTTAGCTATTATTCTAAGGATTTAAAGTAGGGGGGGGGCAGCAATTACAAACTACTTTCTCAGCTTTTGAAAAAGAACATTGGATAAATTTGTTTTACTAGTATTTCTTTCATTTGGTTTTTGAAGTTTTTAGATGAGGTCTGATTATTTGTATTCTTCGGACTACTGTTCTCATTTTCAGTGTTATTTTCACATGACATGGAAAACAAGAAAATTATCAATGAATCGAGTTTAGTTTCAGTGAGAAAACATAAATACTCGAAATTGTAAGAAAAAAAATATGTTCAGAACGCTTAGAATATTCGGGATAATAAAGGAAGACGTTAATGGATATGAAAAAATTATTTTACACGAGAAATAAATTTTGGAGATGACGATTGATTATTCATATTATTTGGATTCCTTGAACTACTGTTCTCATCTTGAGTGTCATTTGCACAACATTTTTAGTTGATGACCTCTCTTATTCCACTGAGGAATCTTTCTGTCATACTCCAGAATCTGCATAAAATTAAGAACAGTACCCTTATTTAAGTCTGCAAGAACCCATGGCATAGTGGATAAAGTACTTGGTAAATTCAGTTGTAACTTACACTCTTCTAGAGGTTGAAGGTTCAATCATGTTGGGAAAACACGCAAAATACAACAGTGAATTACTCAGGACTTCTACCCAATCATGGCTGACAGATTGAGGCCCTGCACTGAAGATACAAAGCACACATTATAGATCATTCCTCTAATCAAGACAACGCAGCAGTGGATCACAGACTGACAACTGAAGCTGAGAACAAGTATACCACCATCCATTTTGGGAGGAAACTCCAGCATCCACATACTCCCTTTGATAAAATTAATATCCATAAGGTTTGGCTAACACGCATGGTTTCAGGTATCGTTGTATATACATTGTATATACGTTAATAACCTTGGTTACTATTTGCCATGCCCAACATCACAATTCCATTTCTGAATTTTTGAGATGAGGATTGGTTATTCGTATCATTTGGATTCATCGGACTACTGTTCTCATCTTGAGTGTGATTTTTACAATGTTTCGGTTGATGTAACTTCTAACCTTCAGGTGCATCTTGTTGAACTCAGGAATGTTTCTATTGAACTCTGGAATTTGGACGGAAATTTGAGCTGAACCCTTTGACTTCACGGGGGTAGAATGCTCTTGTCCCATCAGCCATGACCTGGATATAAGTCTTAAGTAATTAGCAATTGTATTTTTCGGTCGCCCACACTGAGGATTGAACCTTCAACCTTCAGAAGAAGGTCACTTTTTACAATTGATTTTTCCAAGTACTCTAACCACTGTGCCATGGGCCCTTTTCATATTTATTATTACTGAAGGCTCATTCCATCAGAGAATTTTAAACCCACTATTTTTTCCTGAAAGACAACACCCTAAACTACAAAAAAGTGTAAAATTTCAATTCTGATCTTTTCTTTGTTGTCTGTACTGAGGCTATAAACATCGGCTTTTTATTGAAGTCAGAAAATGAAAGAATTGCCCATTTTTCAGGCATTCATTTTTACTAATAAATAACATAGAATTATGTTCTATTATATTTTTCATGATTGAGACATATAGATTTCAAAATAATTGAAGCCTTGAGTTTCTACTGTTAATCATTTTTACTAATAAATAACAAAGAATTATGTTCAATTATATTTTTCATGATTGAGACATATATAGATTTCAAAATAATTGAAGCCTTGAGTTTCTACTGTTAATCATTTTTACTAATAAATAACAGAATTATGTTCAATTATATTTTTCATGATTGAGACATATATAGATTTCAAAATAATTGAAGCCTTGAGTTTCTACTGTTAATCATTTTTACATGAAATTTTCATAAAGTTATCCCTATGTTCATGTAACACACGTGATGCTTAATCGACTTTTTTTTTTTCTCATTTTTCAATAAAACCCCTGAGGAAAAAATCCTTTCTGGTTATAAGCGAATATATTACTGCAAACAAAATAGCAAAAACAAAAGAAATCTAGCTATTTTTTCTTCTTGAAAGAACACTTTGAATTTGTGACACACGTGACGTCACGTGCTTTACATGCCAAAATATCACTTCAAAATCTTCAATAATCAACGGATGTAAACATAATAAATAACATACTCATTCAATGCTATAAAAGATTTGAGAAATTTTAGGTTGAAAATAATAAAGACCATCCTGATTTCTTCCAATATCTACCATTGGTGGACTTGGTTTTCCAATCACATTCTCGGGCCAGTATGCAATTATATCAGCTTTTTTTGGCCAGTACCATTGGCCTTTTCTGGAATACTTCATTACTGATACTTCTATGTCAGTATCTATAATTGATAAAACTTCACCAAAAAATAAACTTTCTATTCATTTTTTTTTTGTTCTAATTAAACATTTAAAAAAAAAAAAATCCACGCTAAAATAGAACACACAAACACACATAATTGCCATATATATTTTCTAAATTTCCTAAATAAATAAACATGAAATTTGAACAAACACGTGATTTTTCATTCAAATGTTAGAACATCATAAAGTTGAGGCTTTCTAGTACAAAAATAAATCAAGACAGAAACTTCGTTCAAAAGGTATACAATAGCCAATATACATTTTCTTTTTATAATCACACACCTAAGGATGGAATACTGTTGCCATATCTGGGCAGGAGCTGCCAAAAACAGCCTATCATGCCTTGACAGAGTACAAAATAGACTTTGTGGCTTAGTGGGGGATGCCCTTTTCTTTACCCTGCAACCCCTCTCCCACAGAAGAGACGTTGCGAGCCTATCCTTGTTTTATCGTTATTTTCATGGCAGGTGCTCGTCTGAACTCCAATCCCTGGTCCCCTCTCGCCAATCTTTCATGAAAAACACCCGTCTAGCTGAATCCACTGTGAAAAATTTCCCCCACTCTATATCTGTGCCTAAATCAAAACGCGGATTCCATGAACAAAGCTTCTTTCTTAGAACTGCACGCCTGTGGAGCTCTGTTCCGTCTGCCTGCTTCCCTCCGGACTACAACTTGGATGTCTTCAAGTCTAATGTTAACAAATTCCTAATGAACCGCCCCCTTAAGTAAACACTCCATCAAATCTCCACACTAACGTAATGTACTTGCAATAACCCTTATCCCTGAGTGGCTTCCGGGCCTTGATAAGTGGTGATCACTGTGTAAAAAAAAAACAAAAAAACCTGTAATGTTTTTTAAATAATTAAAAATTAAAAAAATGTAATTCATTGCTGTAAACCACTTTGTAAACAGACATTTTGTTATAAATTTACAAGACGGTAGCGCACGTCCATGCGCGAGCGACACTTGTGTGAAAAGTACTTAATCAATTCATTTCAAATTTTATAACAAAAGTAATAAATTGTTTTATTTACTGATAATTTCAAACAGCAGCGTTTGGTAACCAGTACTTTTCAGCTTTGTTGATATGAAATGTTCTTATTTTAAATAGGTCCTTGTCTAAATGTTAAAAATAAATTATCGAAGAAAAAATGCATAATTAAAATATTTAATTTTTCTTTTCATCACAAGTTAAAATATTCAAAGGTTGAGAAAATAAATTTCTTTATCAACCGTATGGAAAACTAAGCTGGCGTTGTCGATTTTTTACACTAAGTCACCAATGTGGATTATTGGTGCTTGTGACTGCTGGAAAAAATGAACGCTGTCCAAAAGATTTCTACTCCAAAATTCTTATATATATATATATATATGTAACTACTTCATTTATTCACATAAAATTAACATACGAAAGTATAGATTTATGCGTAAACTTTAAGTATTTACTTCAAAAGTGCTCAATACGTAGGTAGAGCTAGTTAGTAATTTATAAAATATATATGGCGATTGCTACACTGAATATTCTGCGTTTCATCCAACTATAGGATTCGTCAGGCTTATGCGCGAATTCTGTCGTTGCTTCTTGTTTTTATATATGTTAAAGATTTCTAGTTGGCCAATCAGCTTTCTAGTATCCACTGCGCCCCTTCCTATCAGCCAATGGGCATGCATTTTATCAAACAAAGGATCTGTTTTAGAACTAGGTTAGTGGTTTTAGGTGGCCGTTCTCCCTTTTTTTTTTTTTATACATATAAATATACCTATGTGTACACAATAATGCACATATATATACATATATACATATATATATATATATATATATGTGTGTGTGATCGTTTATGTATATTCATGTTTATTTAATTTATTTATTTGTTTGTTTTCTATTGTTATTGTTAGTTTTAAAGCTATTTTGTATCGTTATCCTAGAGTAAGTTTTATTTTGTGAACAGTTGTTTGCTATTTCCCGTAGTTTATCAAGCAACATTACATAGGCATGACTTCCTTAGATTTCAAAACCCGATACTATGACCACAAAAGCACATTCAAAAATAAAAAAACACCGTATAAAAACAACACTAGCGAATAAATACTGGGAACTCAAAGAAAGCGGACATTCGCCGGTAGTCGAATGGAAAATAATGAGACAAACTACCACGTGCAGACATTTAGACGACCCATGTAAATTATGCCTCCATGAAAAATTTTCTATCCTGTACTTTAGAGAACCTCAAAATCTATTAAACTGTAGGCGGGAAATAGCAAACAACTGTGTTCACAAAATAAAACTTACTCTAGGATAGCGATACAAAATAGCTTTAAAACTAACAATAACAATAGAAAACAAACAAATAAATAAATTAAATAAACATGAATATACATAAACGATCACACACATATACGTGTATATATATATATATATATATATATATATGTGCATTATTGTGTACACATAGGTATATTTATATGTATAAAAAAAAAAAAAAAAAAAAAAAGGGAGAACGGCCACCTAAAACCACTAACCTAGTTCTAAAACAGATCCTTTGTTTGATAAAATGCATGCCCATTGGCTGATAGGAAGGGGCGCGGTGGATACTAGAAAGCTGATTGGCCAACTAGAAATCCTCAACATATATAAAAACAAGAAGCAACGACAGAATTTGCGCATAAGCCTGACGAATCCTATAGTTGGATGAAACGCAGAATATTCAGTGTAGCTTAATCGCCATATATATTTTATAAATTACTATATATATATATATATATATATATATATATGTTCGTTCAAACAGTTTTCAAAAAAACTACTTGATTTTTATGATACATACATGAAAAAATAAAGGTTTTTACACTAACCTGTGCAGGTTTGAAATCTTTTCAATGAAAATTGTTTATGCTATAAAGCCTTGTCTTTAAGGGACAATACGGTCCAAACTAAACGACCAATTCACTTAGGACAAAAACTAAGATTAAGAAAATACTTTATTCTGATTGGTTGTCAAATTTGAGTATTTTCCCACTTCACAGAACTTTGGAAATCAATGAGATTTCGCAAGGGTAACGCATGTGACACTAAGGTGTAACACACTTGACAACAAATACCTTAATTATCAGGGGTTCACCGAATAAAAATTTACTAAAAGGAATAATTAGAAGACTCCATAAAAATTTAGAAAAACACATTTTTATAAAAAAATAAAGGCACAATTCACAGTTTATACATTGTTTAACAATGTTTAAAATATCCTTCCCGCCTGAATGTAATGCACGTGAAGCTAGAAACAAGAAAAAAAAAAAATGGCCATAAGTGTGGGTTTTTTTTATGTACTACGTGAAAGAGTAATGCCTTAAGACTAAACAAGCCAAAAAGAAAAGAGAGTAAAGTATTATAAGGGCGATTTTAAATAAATGTTATCGTTGAAAACCTTTTCGAACTGTAACACACGTGACATGGAATGGCCCTGAAGCACAAAAGAAACTGCTTCATGCTTCTTGAAATTCATCAAAACTATACATCCTTCCTCCCCATCATATACGTGCATATCATGACTCGTACACTGTTCATTTCCACAACAATTGTATATTATCTTACATACTATGCTCGCACATTTTGACGTGTCATAGTGCACCAGCTATGATTATTATAATATTACCTTTGCAGGTTTATTCAGTAAAATATTTTACAAAATTGCAGAAATAGAAATTTATTACATTTCCAAAAGATTGGGGTGGGGATGACCAATTAACATTTTGTTTTAGATTCATGTAAATTTTTGTGAATGTCTTATGATGCATTATATTATAATTAAAACCGATTCGTCTTTTTTTTTTTTATTATTTCTTAAATTCTTTTTCACCCAAAACAAGGCATATTGCAACTTGGACATAAGAATCTCTCACTCCTAGACAAGCTTCAAAAGAGAGTCGCCAACCGATAGGTCCTGAACTGTCATCTAAGCTTCAGCCTCTGTCCCATCGACGAAATGTAGCATCCCTCTGCCTGTTCTACAAATACTTTAACAGTGAATGTTCTGACGAACCTCAAGCACTTGTACCCCCCCCCCACTCGACGTAAATACCTCCGACAAACCCAACAAGCAGCAAAATCCCACCCCTTCACAGTTGAGATCCCTAGATGTAAGAGAGCCTTCTCCTCGAGAAGAAGGAATAATTAGTATATGGTAGTCAGCGAGACACTATTATAGTAATTGTTAGTGGAAATTTGGTAAATTCGATTACTTAAGGGAATGGCTCATCAAGAATTTGTTTACGTTGGACTTGAAGACAACCAAATTGTAGTCTGCTGAAAAGCAGGCAAACGGAACAGAGTTCCACAGGCATGCAGTTCTAAGAAAGAAACTTTGTTCATGGAATCCATGTTCAGGTTTAGGCACAGGTAAAGAGTGGGGGAAATTATTGATAATGGTTTCAGCTAGACGGGTGTTTTTCATGAAAGTTTGGCAAGAGATTGGAGCTCAGACAAGCATTTGCCATGAAATAATGATAGAGCAGAGAGATTTGCAACATCATTTCTGTGGAAAAGAGGTTTTAGGGAAGAGAAAAGGGCATCCCCTAATAGGCTATGAAGTCGGTTTTGAACTCTGTCAAGGCAAGATTGGGTGCTTCAAGTAGCTCCTACCCAGATGTAGCAACAATACTCCATTCTAGGACATACTTGGCTTTTATACAGGTAGAGAATCGCATCGGCAGTAAGATAGCTACTGAAGCGGTAGAATGGTCCCAACATTTTTCCAACAACCTTGGCAACAGATTTGATATACATGTTCCATTTTAGATCAGGAATGAAGATCAGACCCAGAAGCTTGTCAAAACATGAAGTCTCCCCAAGATGAGAGCCATTCATTTCAATTGATGCCAGACGGGAGTTAGAGCATTGATGATGGAAAGATAGAAGTTTGATTTTAGAAGCATTATAGAATTAACCAGCCACCTCCGATAAAAGTCAAGAGAACAGTAGTTCGAAGAATCCAAATAATACTCATAACTAATCCTCATCTAAAAAATTTAAAACTGTACACAAATTTACATTTTATGAGCAAAGAAGGGAAGGCTTAATCTCAATGCTTGGTGATAAAAAAAAAAAAGAGGAAGCATTTGTTCCACTTTTAATACAGACATAAAAATATTTTTATTCATCATCATTTCTTTGTTTCTCATGTTCACCCCAAACAAGGCATATTGCTACTTGCACTTAAAGGGGTTCTGTTTGGTCCCATACATATATGGGTGACTATGTAAGGAGATGAGGGAGATGCCTGGTTAGATTATGCTGAGGGGGGGGGGCTTTGCCCGGTCATAAAATACGCTTAAATATGATATTTTAATTTGTCCAGATTTCGTATATATTATCATAGTCATGATTTCAAAAGTGAAAAAAAAAAAAAAGGTATTTGGGTGCCATCAGCTAGAATCGAAATCATTGTTGCAGTTCTTCATGTTGTTATTAATAATGCTGCCCCTGTATGAGATGTTGAGAATCTTGTGGAAGCATCTTCTTTCGATGTTCTTCATCCTGCGTCAGAATGTAACAGGAAGTAATGGTAAATAAGAGAGGATTCCCCACGACTCCTAAATTGCGGCCTCACTAGCTTTCATTCAGTCTTGAAAGACAAAGGATACCCCCTGTAGAGGCAGCTGCGCATGTAATTGTGAGGCAAGGGTTGCACAATCCCCAACCACACCTCTCCTGAATCGGCACTGTTTGAGTCCAGTGGCAAGAAGAAGTCCAGGACGACTGGAAACAATGCCGAGATAAGCGGAGAGCACATACAGCACCTGGAAATCCCAAATGGTCACCCATTTAGTACTGACCAGATACAACATTGCTTAACTTCATTGATCCAGCAGGAAATGGTGTGTCAACATAATTATGCCTCACTAGCAGAGACTGTTTAATCTCATATCTGAAAAAATATTTACCGATAGATATATAACTTCATACAGAAGAATTCACACTTCTGACACGATTGTAGTTTCATTTGGCAACATTTAATAAAGCATAAATGTACGACCACAACAAAACAATTTTTAATTGATCACGCAATTATTGCACAGTGAAATGACCATGAGAAAAAATTATTGTAAATATTAGACACTCTCGACATAAAAACTAAATTGCTTGCGATTAATGGAGTTGGTTTTGAAATTGGTGTCTACATATTCAAATGACTTTCATTAATATATTTAAATAACAAATAACGTAATCTTGTCCTTAAAGAGATAATTTTATCTAACCTTGAAACAATTTTACACAAATATAATAATGAGCATTTATCCAAGAGTAGAATGGCGAACCACAATGACTAAACTGCTGCGGATTTCAAGTTTTATGGATTTTACTGTTCCGTTTTGTGTAACATGCTATGTAACATGCTATTAACAGATGAATTTGAAAAAAAAACAGGTTGTTTAATTCTCTCCTGCAGCAAGAACTTGAACACTATGGTTGGAAAGTGGGATTGAGAAGTCAGCGCCCCCGAGGAGGGGCACTCTGATCTGCAAAAGTGCCTGAGCACCTCCGTCTGCATTCCCCGGTAAGGATGCTTCAAGTGATTAGCAATAAACAACTTCTCAAAGCCGGTGATCGTGTCGAGTGGAGACAAAAGTCAATTACTGCAGACCTTGCTGTAGTTTGGAATTGACATACGAGAAAAAGATTTCGGAAACTAAACATAAGTGCCCGCCAAAATGTGTTATACATAATATCTTCTATAAAAGGCAAAGATATGTATGGATGCCTTACTAAAACTTGAAAAATACTCAACAAACCTCTATAAAATTGGTGTATTTTTAAATCTGCATAATCTTGGAAAAAATAATATCTAAAATAAAAAAAAAACAAAAACAAAAAAAAAACAGATCAATTCTTTGGGGGTCAAATGGATATTTATATCATTTAATTCAATCAAAATGTACATATTATCATCCAAAGCAAAGCAACTGATTTTTGTCTGTTATTTTCCTTACACCAACTAGAGTTATACATGTGTGTTTGTGTCCAGAGAGAGGATTGGACTAGGAGGAAGAGGAAATGAAGGAGGGAGGAAAAGAAAGAGGGATAAAAATTATGTGACACTTGTGCACTGGGCAATGCCAACTAGCTCTGCTAGTTATATAATTTCTATTATTATATAAAAGGAACTTTGTGTGTGTGTGTGTGTGTGAGAGAGTTCGTTCTCTATGGACTCAAAAACGCTAGGGTCGATTTTTATGAAATAGTACAAACAGGTACTTTATATGCCTGGCAGTGTTTTTAGAGAGGTGTTGTATTAAAATGTCTTTGATAAATATCGATAATCAAAAAAATCCGATGAAAAAAGGAAAAGACGATTTTGACCAAAGTTAACAGCTTACACAGGCTAACATCACGAGTGCATTTGAGAAGTTTTATTACCACACAAGCTGTAAGGCCAGGCATATAAAATCAACAGTAGATTCTTTGATATGACAGGGGTGTGTTCGAAATGAATGTTTCTGTTTAGAGCACAATCGAACCATAATGCTTGACTTTTGCATTTTAAACTTTAATTCAAGCCATTATATAAAAAGCAATTTAATAAAATCAACAGGTTCTCTACAGTGCAATGTAAACTACAAGGTATTGTGGACCAAGTCACTGCAAGAGGCACGTGAAGCTTCTTTCCCGGTGCACCACAATGGGTCCCCAATTAGAGCAGGCAATCAATCTTGATTAAAAAAAAAATGGTCAAGTTCACCGATTTCGATGACAATAAAAATATGGAAGTTTGAAACATTCATTGATCATCATTAAATCCTGGGCAACGTCAGATCATCTTATTGTGTTTATATGTCACACATTTCATGCAATCTTCAAACATGAAAACAACAGCAGCACACACAAATACACACACCTCTTCCAATTATTGTAACCCATCACCTTCGAATTCAGCTAGCAAATCGGTTGTTAAAATTAATACCTGTGTGGACATCACTTGTACAAGTAATTTGTTTTAGAAAGAAAAGCAAATGAACAATTTGATTTGATGTCCAGTCTTTATCTTATATATATATATATATATATATATATATATATATATACACAGAAGTCTTCCTGAATGTTTGGAATTCTGACGAGATGACGATACATTCACCTAGAAAAGGATAATTAGAATTTTGTTGTCAGGTAATTAGCATCATTATATATTACCCGATAAACGTTATGATAAACACGAAAGGTAGTAAAAAAGATTGGAAATCAGATAACAATCACCTTAAAATACAAAACTATCTAAAAAAGCTAAAAAGATATGACCAGCTTTTATATATAAAGTTAGGTATGTTTATATATTTTTATACGTGTGTACATACAGGATTCATTATTAAATTAATTAACTGATCATTATTAAATTTTGAACACAGCTGATAGGAATAAGGGTTCCAAATGTGGACTATATTTTGTTTAGTTTTATGTAAAGGGACTAAAAAGGAGGTGGAAATTCAGGTACCACCAATTGTTTATGAAATTTTAGCAATCAGTATTGGATATCAATTAATAAATATTCCCAAAAGTTTAGTTTCCTTGGAGTATTTTAAAGGTTTGTCTTTACAGAAAATAAAGTCTGCACGTGAATGATCAGTTGTTTCAGTGTTGGAAAACTCCTAAAAGGAAGAAAGTTCCGATGCTCAGTTTCTGGAAAGGGAATCTGAATTTAATTTTTATATCAGGTTGACAAGAAAGTTCTTGCAGTTTTAAACTTTTAAATTCAGATGAACATATCTCGGATCCACAAAAATTTGTTGATCAAAATAAGAACCATCAGAATCACACTTTTGCCAACGCAAAACAAGTGTATTTATGCGAGTGACGTAAAAATCTTGCATACCATTGGTGATAAAGTCGCTGAAGGCGTTTTTAATATCGCTTAGGTTTTTGAAGCATTTCTCACGCAGAAAGTTGTTGAGATGCTTGAAAAAGTGGTAGTCAGTAGATGAGAGATGTGGAGAGTATGGTGGATAAGGCAGAGCTTTGTAGCCCAATTCGTTCAACTTCTGCAGGATCAGTTTAGCAACATGCGGTCGAACATTGTCATGGAGGAGAACCGAGCCTTTCGTGTTGACTAATGCTGGATGTTGTTTTCGAAGTTTCTGATGCATTTCATCCATTTGTTGGCAGTAATTTTCGTCTTCATTCAAAAGAGATCAGTTGCAGATCATAAAGCAGTCAGAATGACCTTCTTTTGGTGCAACTCTGGTTTCGGGAAATGTTGAGCTTTGTCGGCGTCGAACTACTGAGCTGAGGGTCGCTGGTTGTTGTAAAGAACCTACTTTTCATCGCAAGTCACAACCCAGTTAAAAACGGGTTGTTTTTGTTGCGTAAAAGGAAAGCTGTCACTTTATAACAACATTTCTTTTGGTTGTTATTAGTGTTGGGATGATTTCTAAATTTTTTCCGATTCAGATTCCAAGAAAATCTTGATTAACGATTCCGATACCAAGTACGATTCCGATCCTGATTCCCGTGGAATTGTTTTGAAAGATACCATTATATAATCAAAAGTTTTTGTGTAGCGAAAAAATTTGGTACAGTGAAAAAGTGGAAATACAATTAAGGGAATTTCGAAAACGATTTGATTTTTTTTGTAAAATTTCTTTCATTGAAGATAAAAGTCAAAACAAATACAACATTTAAAATTATATGAAAAAGAAAAGCACTCCAAGTGGGGTGGCAATGTCGGAAAGACTTTTTTTTTTCCAGAACGGGGGTGGTGTTGGTGCTTATGTTTTTGTAAACCACTCGTGAAAACTTTGTTTAAAATGCATTAAAAAAACTACATAAGACAAAAAAAAAAAAAAACCCTCAAAAAGTACTATAATGTATTTTTTTTTAAATTTTATTTTAGACAACTTTTTCTTCAAATTTTAAATTGTCTGCCAATGAAAAAAAAAAAGTTTGAAAATTCTATGTTCTGGAAAAAAATGTTTTTCCAACTCAACTTGGAATGCTTTTCTTCATTTTCATATAATTTTAAATATTCCACAAAAGATTTGTACGCCATGTGAAAAGGCAGTTTGCTATGTGAAGGCACATTAAACAGCCGTTGTCTAGGTTACCGCACATAGCATAAACGGAATCTGGATTCAGAAGTTAATACCATGCAAACGGTAAATTCGTTGTCAGCGACCTCAATTACCCTTAAAAAAAACAAATTAGAGTGGTCGGTGTTCTGTTGTAGCGTATCGCTATATTTACCTTATATACTTATTGTTATTATACAATTATATACTTATCGTCCTTTAATGTTTATTCTTATTTAATGTCTTAATTTACCTCTTTATTTCTATATAAAAAGTAAATTTTTGGTAATTGTTTATTTCTATTGTTAAATAAAAGTTATTTATTGAACTTTAGAAATCACCTCCGCCTTAATGCTGTTTCTGACAACCTTTTTAATTTTATATTTTTTTAGGGGTTGGGAAACATTTACCTACGCTCATATCACAACTGTGATACCAGGCATGGAAGTGAAAGCTGACCAGTGAAGGCAGTAAACATGTTGAAGAGAACTGATATGAGAATCAGACAATGGATGTCTCAGACAACCTCTCTCTTGATGTAAAACTCAACAAGCGCATCGGAAAAGCATCCACTACCCTTGCAAAATTGACAATTCAGGTGTGGGAAAACAAAATCTCACCATCTCCGCAAAAGTGAACGTTTACATGGCCTGTGTCATCAGCACCCTTCTGTATGGCAGTGAAGCATGGACAACCTACAGCTACCAAGAACGGAAACTGAACACATTTCACATGCGTAGTCTGCAGAAAATTCTTGGAAAGACAAAATTAGACGATGCTGTGCTCGCAAGGACTGGTATCCTCTCCATGTTGACCCCCCTTTGCCAAAGACGCCTATACGGGATAGGCCATGTGCATGGCATGGACAATGGAAGAATCCCAAAAGACATTCTCTACGGTGAACTCACTACTGGCAAAAGGAAAATTGGTTGTCCTTACCTCTGCTACATCGATGTGTGCAAACGTGACATGAAAGCATGTGATATTGACACTACCAGCTGGGAGCTCAAAGCTAAAGTTTGCAACATCTGGAGACAAACGGTAACCAAAGGCCTGACCACTAGCAAAAGGCCCATCGAAGAATGGGTGAAGACCAAAAAGCTATTCAGGAAGGTCAGTCAACAAAATTCAACAGACCACCAATATGATGCACTGACTTTCACTTGTGACATCTGCAACCAACAATGTCGATCAAAGGCTTATTCAGTACTACAGAAGACAGTGTTCAATTACTTCTGCAGGTGCAACCCCATAGTCTTCTAGACTGACGGATGCTACCAACTGCAATTATACCATGGATGTGTAATGCGAGTCTTAAAGACGGGTTTAGATCTGATGACCGCAGAGGAAGATTAAATCTGGACAGTAAAGGGAGATGTGTATAGAAAAGGAGACTTTATTAGTTTAGTCACATTAAAAGACTAGATGAGAGTTCTTGAGTTTGTAGATGTAACATGTTGACAAAAGGACAGCATTAACACGAGAGGAAATGATTAAAACAAAATGGACCTAAGAAACAAAAAAAAAAAATGGACAAATAAAGACCTGGACAGGGATAGGTTAGTTCAGAAGTCGATTTCTTAAAGTCGTCCAATGCATGTGAGCATGTAAAATAAATGTGGTGGTGGTGGTGGTGGTGGTGGTGGTGGTGGTGGTGGTGATATAGATACAAGCGCTCATTTGAAAATTCAAATATATCAGAATTTCATTGAATTTAATCAACTAGTCAATAGCCAACATTTAAGCAAGATTCCTTTAATTTTAATTTCTTCTTAAGCCACCTTAAGCTTAAATCTTAAATTTTGGTGAATTTCTAAAATCAAAATTGTGTAATGGATTTTGATCAAAATTGAAATTAGGATTCTAGATATAAGGTTTAATATCATTATCAAGCAAGCTGCATTAATCTCTTAAACCACTTTTATTCAACTCGAGTTGCAGTTTTATTTAAAAAGGGAAAATTCATTTGTTGCAGCATTGACTCAATCGAAGAACAATTCTGTATTAGCAAGCAGGACGATCATGGCCCGTGCAGTGAGCATACATGTTCATCCTCTGACCAGTTCTATTCAAATTACGAAAACCAATTTCAGAAACTTTATACAACAGGCAAGCTGTTTAATGTTTGACTGATTTAATATATAAAGATGATTTTCATTCCCTGAAAACACCTGGTGTCTGTTAGTCTGTGGTACTTGGAATATATAAGTATTTAAATACTTCATTTCTTCCAACTATGTTCTTAGATGGTCAACAATTTGTAGTTAGAAATGAACATGTGATGGTCAACATGTGACCAGAGACACAAAATCAAACAACTTCTTTTTTTACATCTAAAACTAAGCTTCTATCTTTACATCATCAACGCTCTGATCCCCATCTGAAATCAATTGAAATGGATGGGTCTTCTCTTGGGGAAGCTCCATGTTTTGACAAGCTTCTGGGATTGACCTTTACTCCTGACCTGAAATAGAACACATACATCACATCTGTTGCCAAGGTCAATGGAAAAATGGTGGGATCCTTCTACCGCTCCAGTAGATATCTCACTGCTGATGCAATTCTCTCCCTATATAAAAGCCAAGTACGCCCAAGGATGGAGTACTGCTGCCATATCTGAGCAGGAGCTGCTAAAAATAGCCTATCCTGTACAAAATAGACTTCGTAGCCTAATGGGGGATGCCCTTTTCTCTTCCCTGCAACTTCTCTCCCACAGAAGAGATGTTGCGAGCCTGTCGTTTTATCGTTATTTCCATGGAAAGTGCTCATCTGAGCTCCAATCTCTGGTCCCCACTCGCCAATCTTTCACAAAAAACACCCGTCTAGCTGAAACCACAGTCAGTAATTTTCCCCACTCTTTATTTGTGCCTAAATCAAAACGTAGATTCAATAAACAAAGCTTCTTTCTTAGAAGTGCACACCTGTGGAACTCTCTCCCGTTTGCCTATTTCCCACCTGACTACAACTTGGATGTCTTCAAGTCCAACATAAACAAATTCCTAATAAACCACCCCCTTAAGTAAGACAGATCTCCATTACTAGCGATTACTACAATATTGTCCCATTGATTACTGTACATGCAATAACCCTTATTCCCGAGTGGCCTCCGGCCCTTGATAAGTGGTGACTTCCATATATAAAAAAAAAAAAATCAGTCGACCATATAAACGTTGAGATACTGTTTTATTGTACAAAGTGCTAGTTATGGTAGGTTAGATTTGATTATATGCCTTTTTGTCACACATGCTTAGAGAAAGTTAACTTCTTTTGAAATGAAGAAATCATTAAGAAAAAAAAAAAAGCATTACAAACTTAACTGGAAAAAAAAAAAAAAAGAGGGTTTTTATATTAAGCTGGGAGCAGTTCCTATTTCTGGGGCACGTCCATGGAAATTAACCATTGGGAAGTCATGCTTTTATATGTGTGTGTGTGTGTGTGTGTGTGTGTGTGTGTGTGTGTGTGTGTGTGTGTGTGTGTGTGTGTGTGTGTGTGTGTGTGAATGAGAAAAGCCTATATTCCAAATTTCAAAATGTTGTCCATCTTACAATTTATTCCTTTAAGTATGTTGACATGCACAATTCTTGACAGCACCCATTTTGTAGTGCAAAATTAACCATTTAATTATTATATCAATCAATGAATTTATTCTGCCCTCAACTCATCAAAAGAAATAGCAACTATCAATTCATTAAACGAAAATAAATGCATATGGACATGATTACAAAATCCGAAACTTGGGTGAGAAGTTGCAATTAGGTGAAATATAATTGAAAACAAAAAAGTTTTCACATAAATATATATATTAAATGAAAGATGAGGAATAAAAGTTACATATAACTTTATTATATCATCAGAACAATAAGGAAAAGTTAAGGGGAAAACCTTCTTTTAAACCATGTCATTTTGAAGCTAAATGCTTCTCATCAGAAGAGAAGGGTCAGAATTAGTGGTGGGACGATTAATCGGAATCGGAATCGTTAATCGTAAGAATCGTGTATTTTTGGAGGTATCGGAATCGGAATCGCATCGTTAAAAAATACCTTAATTTTCCGAATTCTTCATTACGATTCTTTTAGTCTGATGTTGAAAAAAAGAAAAAAAATTCCTGATATTTCTAACCGCAAGAGAGAAATGTAGCATGTTATAAAAAGAAACCAAAGAAATTCATTATTAACAGGGCAATGCTTAGTGCCCCTCCCTTACAAGGTTCATTCATTCAGATCTATTGTACCTATTTACTATGCCTCCCCACGGGACAGAGTTAGACACCAGGGTCGTTTTTTAACGTGGAGAAAAGGTACAAAAATAAAAATTGTCTCAGTCGTGAAGGATTTCTCCTCCACTGAAAGAGAACAAGAAATAGAAGTGCAGCATCTGAAGAACAGATACTACACTTTGATCTTGACCAAAAGGCCAAGCAGTAAAAGAAGTATGCAGGGCTCTACATTGCGAGTAAAAAAAAAAACAAAAAAAAACCGCTTATCTTTTTGGCGACTGTTTTTTTTACTGACAAATCTTCTAATAGTGAATGAAAATGCTTTTTCAACTTATATTTTCTTAAAATAAAACGAGCAAAGTCAAATTATTTAAACAGTAAAAGGTTTAATAGAACAATATACTTTTTTTTCTTTTTTTAAAAGAAGGCTTTTGAAAGAAATATCTCTAAAATGAAATTGATCACGTTGTATTATTTCGCACAATTTGGACAGTAGTCGGTTTCTTTTGAAGTTTCAAAAAAATCGACCCCATACCTATCTCTTCCAAACTTAAAGTTATTAAATAACCCCTTCGTTAATTTAAGGGTAATTAATTCAATTCAGTCAAGTTATTTTTTTTTTTTAATTTCATTGAAATAAAATCCATTATTTTTTTTTTATTTTTTTCTCCAGAAAGATAAAACCCTGAATTTGATTATATTAAAAGCAGAATAATATAATCTTTTTTCTAGAATTTTAAATTGAAAATTAAAAAAAAGTGTTTGGCGCAGTTTTTTGCCGAACGAAAAAGAAATTAATATATATTTTTTAAAAGGTTTTGTAATCAATTAATTTTTATGTCTAAATAATATTTACGATTAATTAAATAATTTCATTTTAAAAAGTATTTATAAATAGAATATTACTGAAGACTTATAGTTTAGCAATATTGAACCGCATCAACCATGTGTGAATTGAACACAGTCAACCAAAAAAAAAAAAAATTCAAAAGAAAATGCATATTTGCATTTCATTATGTAAACTTTTATACATTGGTTTCAAAAATTAAATTCTATAAGTTTTTTTTTGTTAACTACTGAACAACGTGGAAATGTGTGGGGGGAGGAAAAAAGGAAATTAAATGATGATAATAAATTATGATAACCGTCTTTGAAAGGCACTAAACTCCTAAAATTTATTTCTTAAAAGTTTTAAGCGGCATTCCCCGGCGATTTTAAAGCACTCTCTCTCTCTCAAAAAAAAAAAAAGATTTGATTTTTAAGTTTGGGAAAGATATATTTATTATAACCGAATTCCTGTATGAAGACTGGATCTACTTTATTGGACGTTAATTTGAGAGATAAGTAATTTTTCAATGTTTATTTCGATTAATGGTATTTCTCAAATATGGTCGTTAACTTTGGAAGGGTTATTTTGTATCTACAGCGCCATGTCACGTGGTATATTGTTTTTTTTCATTACACACGTTCATTTATAAATTATTTAATTAAATATTTATCTTTTTTATATTTAATTAGTATATATTTTCTTTCTACTCCGCTATATATTTTTTATTTAATTCATTAAATCTGTTAATTATGAGGACCAAAATAATGAATTGTGTGTATTTATTCTCTAATTTTCTTGTTTTTGTTCTGTTATATAAATTCTATTTTATTTGTTTTTGCTCTGAAGGATGAATTCAATTTTCTTGGAGTTTTTTTTTTCTGTATTCCAATTAAGTAAAATAAATTTTCTCTAAAATAAATTTTGCTAATTTTTCCGTTTAGTTTACTATATAATAATTTTATTTAAACCAAAACACGACGGTGTAGACATAAAATATCTCTTCCAAAGTTAGGGACCATATTTGGGAACTACCGACCATAAGTATAAAACTACCTGGTATATTTCAAAACAATAATTCGCTAGGAATCGGAATCGGAATCGTACTTGGTATCGGAATCGTTAATCAATATTTTCCTGGAATCGGAATCGTATAAAAATTAGGAATCGTCCCAACACTAGTCAGAATTATACAAAATGCAATTATATAGAAAAAATGACTTAATGATATTAAGATACGAAATGAGAACGAAGGAATGATAAAATGATAAATAGTAATTAAAAGTAGGTACAACATATAAAAGGGTAAATTGAAAAGGTAGTATATATATATATATATATATATATATATATATATATATATATATATATATATTAAAATTTCCTTAAGGCCTTATCGTCTGACCCTCTAAGAGGAAACGTCAGAATGATAAATTAAAAACTAAGAAAAAAAAAAAAAAAAAGTGTGGAGCTGACTACGTTGGCAAAACATCCCAAAGATTGGAAATGAGAATATCCCAACATATCCCTCGGGATATTCGACTACACCAGGTTTCGAGAACATCCGGGCACTCTCAAGCTCATGAGTCCGCCATTGGTAATCACCTGATGAGTGATAGGTGTTCTGATCAATATTCCGATGGGTGGTTTTCTGTTTTATACAGTGCGAGGTCGAACTATCATCTCAATATCATTGAGGCGTTAGTCATTAATAACTCTCGACCTAGCCTGTGTAGACAAAAGATTTTGAAACATCAGTTGGAAATATTTATTGATTTAAAACCACCTGAACAGTGAGATTTTTTTTTTCACTGGTCTTCCAACTGAAACCAAACTCCCTTCTTTCCTCATTCGTTTCTTAGTTTTTAATTTATCATTCTGACGTTTCCTCTTAGAGGGTCAGACGATAAGGCCTTAAGGAAATTTTAATAATTTCACCTGCCTGTTTTTTTTTTGTTTCTTTGGTATTTGAATTAAATATATATATATATATAGGCAATATCTAAAAAAACAGGCCACTATGAAGTAATTGGGGTCAATTAAGAAGAGCCAATAATAAAGGAAAATAGAAGGAAGATAGAAAAGAAAATGGATAAAGAAGGGGAGGAGATAAACAGTAAATAGAGGATATTGGAAATACCTATATAAATAGATAAAAAATATTCTTATGTTATTTTGTTATATATATGTAGTGGCGAGACGATACCAATATCTTTCCCCTGATTTCGATACAATTACCGATTCTGATTCTTTCTAAATCTCTAAATATTTAACTATAAAGTTGCTATTTTTTGCCAATTATTTATCGTAAAAACAAATTGGAAATGTGCAGATATTTTCTCAAATGTAAAAATACACTTGTATGGGGAATGTATCTATAGATTTTAGTTTAAAATCAATATTATTAGTTTAACATTACTACCAGCAGTGTCAGATTTGGTTTTAAGGTAAAAATTAGCAAAAGCAAAAAAAAAAAAAAAAAAAAAAAATGCATTTCATAAAAAAATGAACAATCAGTTAAAAAAAAAAATTTTGTGAATGTTATAAACATTTGAAAAAATATATGAAGCTGTAATTGTTTCAATCATTAAATACAAAGTAACTGTATACAGTGACTTTGTATTTAATGATAATCTTGGGTATACAGTGGTTATTATTTCAAAAGCTAATTTTATGTTGTACAAATGCGTTTAGACCATTTTTATTTCAAGCAAAAAAGATGAGGATTTATATTTTGCATTATTTGCATTATTTGCAAAGAGCTGTGGCGTAACAGATAAAGTACTAGGTTAAGTCAGTTATAAGTGAAGCTCAGGAGGTTGAAGGTTCAATCCTCAGTATAGGCGATACTAAGAATATAATTGTGAATGGAATGAGGATGTGCTACCCCATGAATTTGATAAAGGGTTCCGTTTGAAACTCCATACAGATTCTAGAGTCTGACAAAATCCACCTGAGGAAGGTCAGAGGTTAGATCAGCCAGAACATTGCAAAAGTAACAATATGAGAACAGCAGCCTGAATGGAAAAGATGAAAGACGCTATTTTAGATCAATTTTTAACATCTCCACTCTTGTCACTGTGTGTGTGAGAGTTCCTTCCTCATAAATTCTGCAACAGCTTAGCCTATCTTTTGCAAATTTCACACAAAGCTAATTTATATGTCTGGCAGTGTTCTTAGATGTTTTGTACAGAAATTCAACCAATAAATATTGAAAAAATCCAAAATATAGTCTTTTCTTTCTTATAGATTAAAAAACAATATTTTTTTTACAAGGGAATATTTTGTGTTACACTAGCTTCAAATCATTTCTTCTTAAAAACAGATTTATTGTCATCTGGAGATATAGTTCACTGGTAGAGCACTTGACTACAGATCAAATGATCTCCTGGTCAAGCTCGAGTGTATCTCATCATTGTATTTTAATTTCTTATTAAGGAGTTCAATTTATAATAAAAGAAGAGATACCATTTAAAATTGCTGCAAATCATATCTTCGTTTGCATATTTTTAAAACTAAACATTAATCAGAAGTGACTTTTCCAGGGCATTCATCGTCAAGCCCAAATATCAGCTGACGTGATATTGTAAACAAACACAGATGGAATTTGATGAATGACATTATCATTATTTGATTTTTTATTTTTTACGAATTAGTCCACCGGGAAAATTATTCCTCGTAATATATAAAAATCAATAGAGGATTGATTCTATAATAATACATACTCAATCTGCAGAAATTGAAATATCATGTTTAAGCATATTGTACGACCGGGCAATGCAGGGCGTCCAGCTAGTAAGGATATGAATCTGTTTTCCACAATTCATAAATAAGGTACTAATATAGTGTTAAATGTACGAGTTGTGTTCATTTCGAGTCAACCTCATTCAGGGTTAAGTTACGATTATTATTAATAAATTCCTGAAAAAATTGCTAAGAATTCTGGAAAAATCACAACTGCTGTATACGCAGTGTTATCCTTGAATATACAGTGCCTCTATACGTAAAATAATGACAGATTAACAAGAGTAAAAATAAAAACTATCTAGTACAGTGATATAAAAAGTTGAAATTATTTGAAATTCAGGTACTTATAATATTTTTGCATATTCTGATAGTAAATCATCCTAAATATTGTTTAGACAAAAAAAATTAATTAATTTTAATTGGTTCAAAAACCTTTAACAAAAAAAATGCTTTATTGATTGTGACAAAAATGGCAGTGAAGTGTGGCTTTGGAAAATTTAAAATTTTAAATTCTATTAAAAATAACAGAAAAAGTTTTAGATTATTCTGCTTTTTATGTGATAAAATTCAAACGGTTATCTTTCTGGAAAAAACGTTGCTAAAGAATAGATTTTAATTTATAGGAAATTAACAAATTTTAATGAAATTTTCAGTATTTATCAAATAATGATCATTTTTGGTGAATTTTTAAGTAAAGGCAGGGGTCAAAATCTTTATACATTTGGAGCATCGGCCATTTATAGGCATGGTCAAAAAATGAAAAAACACTTTTTTATAAACAAATTCATATCTGAGAGTATCCTGTATCTCTACAAAGCCACCATGCATAGAGTATTATTGTCACATCTGGGCTACCACTTGTCTCTCCCTCTTAGATAGGGTCTAAAAAAGAGTCCCATCTAATAGATCCCGCTTTATCAACTAAGCTTCACCCCTGTTCCATTACTGCAATGTTGTATCCCTGTACCGGTTTTACAAGTATTTTAGTAGAATGTGCTCTGATGAACTTGCTGCACTTATGCAACCTTGACGTACATATCTCTGACAAACCCGCTTAGCAACAAAATCACACCCCTTCACTGTTGAGGTCCCTAAATGCCAAAAAGGTTTCTACTCTAATACCTTCTTCTCTCAAGCAGATAGACTTTAGAATTCCCATCCTGCTACCCGGACTGTACAGATACGCGGAAGCTTAAATATAACATCTTGTTAATCTTTCTTAGGCATGGTCCTAATTAGTAGCGATATGCCTGTTTGTGGTGAACGTGAGTAAAAAAAAAAAAAAGAAAAAAAAAAAACAGAAAGAAAAAAAAAAAACAGAAAGAAAAAGAAAACAGAAAGAAAAAGAAAACAGAAAGAAAAAGAAAACAGAAAGAAAAAAAAAACAGAAAGAAAAAAAAAAACAGAATTCTAAAAAATAATCCATTTTTAAAAAGAATTAAATGATTTTCAATTCCAATATTCTGCGATGTGAAATTTTAAACATAGAATTTTATGTAAGAGCATTCAAATTTAAAAAAATATTTTGATATTATATAAAAATGACTATTGGCAATTTTTAAATAGCAAATTCAACAGCAACCTAAAAATATTTTAATCTATAAATATAAAAGCGAAGATGTATGTATGTGTGTGTGTGTTCGCTTTTTCTGTATGTCTACAAAAGGCCTTTTTCAGAGAAGCGGTCGGTCAGTTCACAACTTTTTAAAACTTTTTATATCACATATAAATCGTGATATCTCACAGTTAACAACGAAGCTCGCCTGTCTATTTAATTTGCTCGATTTTGGGAAGATAAATATTCAACATTTGTCGTTCGTCGCATGTGGGTTAGTCTTTTTCCTATAACATCTTGGGAAAAAATCCCGCAGTCAAACTTGACCTCATTAACTCATTAAAATGGACACCTGCCAAATCCAAGTAATTAAATAAATTCAAATGTGTTTCCGTTAGCATATCGCGGTGGGGCAATGGTTAACGTCGCATGTTTTTTTTTTCACACTTTAATTTACAACTTTGCGTCAAGGGTTCAGGTTCGATCCTCATACTTACTCCCCCCCCCCCGGAGTTTCCACACATACCTCCAAACACCCGGGCAACGCCAGGTACCCCTCGCTAGTATTATATAAAAATGACTATTGGCAATTTTTAAATAGAAAATTCAACAGCAACCTAAAAATATTTTGTGTCTTTGACCATCAGTCAAATTGACACACAATTTAATTTATACACAAAATGATGACGTCGCCGATTCTGCATAAAAAATTGGCAATTTTACACAAGAAAATGGTTATACCCGTTTTTAGATAAAACTATCTCAGTCAGCCATTTTGTTTCTAAGCTGAGATTTGTAAACTTTACCAATCTTCTCTTGATCGACAGTGGTCGTGCTGGATGGCACTCATGTCAGTAAAAAATAATTATATTCTAATGATTGCGACATGTTTCATGTCTTGGCAGCCATTAGTGTTGACTGTTAAAAAGAAAGATTTTATAGAAAAAACAAAAAAAACTGTGAAAGTGTTATAAGACTAAAACATAACTACGTGGAGAATTTCATTCTAGTGCGTTTGATATAAAATATTGGTTATATATTTAATATTACCAATATAACCGGTTGACTTCCAAAAATGGCTGTCAATTTTACCGATTAGTTCTGACTGACTTAATCGGTGACTTAGTAGATTAACTCACATTATTAATTTTCTTATTTTTGCGAATTTTTATTAAAATTTTTTTTTTCAACTACATTTTTTCTGATTTTTTACTTTCTATTTGGATTTTCATTTTCTTTTAATATTCTGAACTGTGATTACAGATTAGTCTTTTTAAGCAATTTAAAAACCCAGAAAAATCTTTAATCCTATCACTAACCCTAAGTTTCTGTGGCAACTAGTCTCCCACTTCATTCGGATTTGGAGGCAGTCATTATCGTTGGGATTCGTTAACGTATAGTACATTTTGTAGAAAACAAAATCAAATAGCGTTTGTTAAAAATAAATTTGAAATATATAAATTAAATATCATAATCGTGTATTCAATTAGTCGAGCAAGTAACTGCTCGGCTGAACAAAATGTTACTTGCAGACTACTATTGAGTAATGAAGCCGTGGGTACTGCATGAAAAAACAAATTTTTAATTTCCTCGCCAAATATTTAATGAATTCCTTTGGAATAGTGATAATGATCTCCATGTTGTTCTGTTTCATTTCAGATATTATTTTATATGATTTGATATATCGATTTAAAAAAAAAAATCTTTTTTACAAAATCGATTCTTAAGAGTTTTTCAACCAGGTGACTATTCATACTACCATAACATAACATTTAATAACTTTTCGCTACTACTATTACTTATTTCTAACAACATCAGACTGACTGCTTGCTAGAATTGTTGATGCTACTTCAAGCGGTTTATATTTTCTTATTGCTTGCACATTGATTTTTACAGAGAGAGAGAAAGAGAGAGAGAGATGAGCAAGAATAAGGAATGAAGCCATAGGTATAGCATAAAAAAAAATTCTAAATTCCTTCAAATATTTAATGAATTTCTTTGGAATAGTGATAATAATAATAATAATAATAATAATAATAATAATAATGCTCATGTCATTCTGATTTATTTGAGATAATTTTTTTTTTTATATATTTTGATATACTATCGATTTAAAAAGAAAAATATACTTTACAGATTTGGATATTACGGGTTTTCCACTGTAACTATTTATACTAACCTTTCTGTCAAATCAGGCTGAGCAACTATTAATACTAACTTTCAACAATAGCTGCTGGCAGCAACTACGCATACTAACTGATCGCTTGTTAGAACTATTGATGCTATCCTTTCATTTTAATCAGCTGTTTGTGTTATCGACTTTTGTAAATAACTATTCTGTACTTGCACCTAACAATTTAATGAACAAAAAGATATCGTCAAACTTGAAAATACTAGTCAAACAATGTAATCCTTAAAAAGAGACTCTTTACGTTCAACACCGGTATCAATTAATTTAACCAAAAGTTTGTTTACATTTTGAAATGAACAATAGGTAAAATTTAATCACACTATTATTTCAAATGTAAAGATGTGATTATAATTTAATTTTAATTAATCACGTGTTTAACAAATAAAAAATAAAGATGAAGTTTTAAAATTATTTTATGTGTTTTATTTATGATTTAAAATAAAAACATTGCTAAGTAAAATTTTAGGTGCTAATGTATTTTTAGTATCTTGCTGAAATAATAATTTTATTATTTTGCAAGCCATTCTTAACATGGGGAGGAGCGGGTGTTTTGTATCTATTTTGTGCTTCCACCTTACAATTGAATAAAAAATTACAATTGAATAAAAATAGATATTGTGAAAACTTGAATTGCACATGAAAACACCATTTACAAATAGCGTTGTACCAAAAAATGCATATGAACATTTTAGGATCATTCTTGAAGGAGATATTATTTTTAAAAGAGACTAACTCCGCCCCCCCCTATTTTTTTCAAAATATTTTTAGTTAATTACTATTGTTTTAAAAGAGGCAAAATCGATTTTTCTACCTAGCTTGCTAAGTTGTTAGTGGTTTTACTTATTTTAAAGTGTTTATTTAGTAAGAAAAACAAGTCAACAAGGATATCTCCTCCACTAGAAAAGGTGGTGTAGTCTCAGAACAGATACTAAACTTTGCTGCTGATAATAATAATAAATTTACCTTCAGATGAAACAAAATTTTATTCACTAGCCGTATTAAACTTAAATAGATAAACTTAATGAAAATTATACTTAGAATTAATTATAAATTGAATGCAGCGTAAAATTTAGGAAAACTCGTCCAATTTTTAAGCTAGGAAAACTCTCCATTATTGAATACATATCGATTTGAAACACATTTTAGGACGGTTCTTGAAGGGGGTTTTGTTTTTAAAACTACACCCCCATAATACATATCTTTTAAAATATATTCACTGGTTTACTGCTGTTTTAAAATATATAAAATCGATTTTCTAAGTGTTCATTTTCTACCTAGCTTTGTAATTTTTTAATGGTTCAACTTATTTTAAAACGTTTATTTAGTTTTAAAAAATATCGAGTGTTACTTTAGAACAAAACAAAAATGTTCGACATGAGTATCACGTCTCGGGAATCTCGATAATCGCTCAAAAATAGAAATTTGAAGAAAATACGGAAATAGATATAGTTTTAAAAATAGCCCCCCCCCCCTCCAAAAGAAAATAAATTTGTATATTTTTTAAAGTAATGTCCAAGATCAGTGTTCGGCAAAAATCAAACTATCGAAAGTGGATACGGTTGATTATGTACTAGGTGTATCAGAAGTGGCCATTAAAAAGACGTGATAAGAACTAATAATTCAAATTACTATCTTTTCGAAGCTTATAGCTACTTGAAAAATGTAAATCAAATCCTAATTTTTTTTTTCAATTAAAGGAGCAAAGACCAAATTTAAAAAAAGATAACAGGTTTAACACCTATTTGAAAATCCCCGCCATGACACAAACATTTTACGTTTTTATCAAAACCGGAAGTAGTTTTTTTTATTGTTTTGAACTACGGGTGGACAGAAGGAAGTAAAAACCACACGTTCGCATTAGCCGTCTAGCCTTGCGCATAAAGAAATTTGTGCCTTCATATCTGAAAACTAATCACATTTGGCTTATAATTTTTTGCCTTTAAAAAAAACCAAAAAAAACAGTTGATGAATTTTTTTTTTCTTTTCTCAAAGAAATAAACGAGTTTTTGATTTAATATATTTAAATACCACTTTATGGGGTGATTTTTTTTTAATATCTATAAAAAAAAAAAAACATTGAATGAAATAGAAATAATTTTCGTAATAAAACGAAAGATTATATGGTTTCATTTAAAAAAAAAACACTAGTTAAAAAAAAAGGTTTTTACAGGTAAATTTGCACAAAACTATTCTTTTTTTTGTTTTAAATTTGAATATATTATTTATTGAGCTTTTATCTCCAATTTGTGATATATAAAACTTTGGTACATAAATTAATTATTAAAATTTTAATAGACATTTAAAAATAGAGAGAGTTAATTAAAAAAAAAAAAAACAACGTTTGTCTAAAATATTATATTCGGTTTATTGGAAAGAGTATATAATTTCACACTGACCCTGAAAATATCGTAGCAATTTAACCAATAAAAAAATTGATAGATTTTTAAAGTTTAAAAATTGAAAAAAAATTAACTCGTAAAATTCAATTCAAAGCTCACAGTATTAATGCCGGTGTCCTTCAGGGGTCCATCCTGGGCCTAACTCTTTTCCTGATCTACATTAATGATCTTCCAAATCACATCCTTACATCATTTGTAGACATTTATGCTGACGACACTACCATTTATGGTAGCACATCTAAGACAGTAAACGACCAAGTTCTCTCCAATTCTCTCTCCTCTGATCTTGATCATGTAGTACAATGGGGAAAGGAGTGGCTGGTTACTTTTAATGCATCTAAAACCAAGCTTCTCTCTTTACATCATCAACATTCTAATCCACATTTGGCATCAATTGAAATGAATGGCTCTCGTCTTCAGGAGGCCTCAAGTTTTGACAAGCTTCTGGGCTTGACCATTACTCCTGATCTTAAATGGAACACGTACATCAAATCTGTTGCCAAGGCCGCTGGAAAAATGGTGGGATCTTTCTATCGATCCGGTAGATATCTCACTACTGATGCTATTCTCTATCTATATAAGAGCCAGGTACGTCCAAGGATGGAATACTGTTGCCACATCTGGGCAGGAGCTGCTAGAAAGGACTTGTCCTGCCTTGATAGAGTTCAAAATAGACTTCGTAGCCTCATAGGAGATGTCCTTTTCTCCTCCTTGCAACCTCTATCTCACAGAAGAGATGTTGCGAGTTTGTCTCTGATGTATCGTTATTTTCATGGAAAGTGTTCGACTGAGCTTCAATCTATGGTCCCCCCTCGCCAAACTTTCACAAGAAACACTCGTCTAGCTGTAAACACTATCAATAATTCCCCCCACTCTTTATCTGTGCCTAAACCTAAACGTACATTCCGTGAACAAAGCTTCTTTCTTAGAACTGCACGCCTGTGGAATTGTCTTCCGATTTCCTGCTTTCCGGCTGACTACAATATGGTTGTTCAAGTCTAAAGTAAATAAGTTCTTGATGACCCGTTCCATATAAGTTATCAAATTTACCAAATTTTCATTACTAATGATTACTATATTGTCCAATTTCTACTGTAAAAAAAAAAAAAAAAAAAAAAAATTCAATTGATTTCATTACGTAAAAAAAAAATGGCTGCATGAAGGCGCGCCGGCACTTTGTAAACACTTTTTTAAAAAATAAAAAATAATATTTCTATTATTTTTTATACAACTTTAATAGTTTATTTTGGAAGTATATTCCATAAAGAAAATAAACAACACACCTTTAAAAGAGAAATTACGAGTTTTTTTTATATTTTATTCGCAGTTTCGTGTTAGGCGTGTCAAAAATTCCTAAAAAATTCTCATATACCTAATTATGTACCGCAATTGAATGGAACAGAGTCACGGAGTCAAGACACGAAAAACAAAACAATATATTTATTAAAAAAAAAAAAATTACTTTGTTTTAACACATCTTGAGTTTTTACAAAACAAAAAAACTTCCTGCATTATTGATTAATAAAACATTACATTATGTGATGATAATGTTCCCGTTATTCTGAGCATGTTTTATTAATAAATATCATTTTATTGATTTTGTTGTTGTTAATGTTGTTGATAAATATAATTTTAAAAAGTTGGGTATTTTCTGGAAAAAAGATTTCTGCCTCAATAGAAAAATATTCAACAAAATGTTTACCCGGAAAATTATTTAACCGAAAACTATTAATATTAAACTTTAAAAAGGAAGATACTATGAATTTAAAAAAAAAAAACTATTTTATTTGCACTCAATCAGGTGTGCCTTATGCACTAATAAAAACGTAATTGGCATTTTGTTGCACTTTTTAAGATTTTAAATATTTATAAATTTTCTCATATAAAAAAACGATTATTATATTGTTTATAATTTTTTGACAGAAGAAATAAAATTAATTGCATATAAAACATTAGAAGAAAAATGCAAAATTATCTAATTATATCAATACATTTTGGCAAATTATGTAAATATATTTTGTAAAAAATGATTTAGTAAATTGATCTGAAATAGATTTTAAAAGAAAAAAAAACATGGATTGAAAATTTAAAATCAATAAATTATCAATACAATTTTGTCATTATAAAAAAGACGATTGAATTCATTTTAATTGGCAAAAGAAAAACAACTATAAAATCCAAAATCAGCCAATTATAAATAAATTTTACATTATAAAAAATTATTCAAATACATTCGACATAATTTATGTATACTATTTCATTTTAATGAAAAAAAAAAATTTTTCATTATAATTATTAAAATAAAACAATAATCGTTTTTATGACAATAATTCGCTGATATGTTTTTAGCAATGTTGTTTTTTTCTTTTGCAAATAAAAATTAATCTAATATTTTTATGACGACAAAATTTAATGATTTTAGATTTTTATCACAATTTAAAATTTTTCTTCTAATGTTTTATATGTATTAATTTTATTTCTTCTGTCAAAAAATTAGTCAATATAATAATCGTTTTTTATATGAGAAAATTTATAAATATTTGAAATCTTAAAAAGTGCAACAAAATGCCAATTACATTTTTATTAGTGCATAAGGCACACCTAATTTAAAGTATATATATATATATATTAATTCTAGTATCTTTTTAAAGTTTAATATTAATAGTTTTCGGTAAAATAATTTTCCGGGTAAACATTTTGTTGAATATTTTTCTGGGTGCTAGTGCAGAAAGTGAACCGCGCTATTTTTTAAATCGTATTTTCAAGTTTAATTAAAGTTTTAGATGTTTTTTTATTCAACTGTAAGGTTGAAGTATAGAATAGGTACAAAACACCCTCCTCATGTTAAGAATGGCTTTTTAAATAATAATTATTATTATTTACGTCCGGATCACTCTCTGCACTAGTACCTTTTTCTGTTGAGGCAGAAATCTTTTTTCAAGAAAATATTGAATATTGCCAATGAAATTGTCTTTTATACGACGAATAATTTGCACAATCCAAATAAATAAACAAACAAATAGGTTGTAATGTCAGAAAACTAATCTATTTGGAAGCAAACCTTGAATAAAACCAATGTTTTGCTTTTTGTGTGTCTGCTCAACGTGCTGTCATAAAAACGTGTTTTTTTCCGCTGTAAAAAAAAAAACAAAAAAAACTACTCGATCAAATTAAGTGAATTTTTTTTTTCGGAGATCTTCAGTTCAAAACGGATACGTGCAATATAACCTTTTCCGATATTTTCATTACCATTTTTTAAAAAGTTCAAATAAAGACTGAATCAAACTTATTTTTATATTTGCATAAAAATAAATACATTATACACAGTTTGGGTCATCCGTACCTAACAATTTTACTGGCGTCACTTCCGCCAAATGGCTTTGTAAACAAAGGAGTGCGTCAATGCGATGTTTAACTTAAGTCAAAAAACGTTTACCAAAATTTTTCACACAATGTTTGATTTTTTATCAAATGAAATTTAGGTACCATGCTGAAACAATAACGGGTACTGGTCGCGGTAAGAGTTCCCTACCGAACACCCTAAAAAAACAATAATTTCTCCCCGCGCAGCCGCAAAGGACATGTTTTAGTTGCCATAGTAACAACACTTTTTATCGACATTGTTTTACTGTTTATGAATATTGAAATAAAAGACATTACTACACATTTATTAATAATATCTCACTTTTAATCACTTTTATCGACTTTTTAAAACTTTTTTTTTACTCTTTTTAAATGACAACGTTAATGTTTATGAATATTGAAATAAAACATATTACTACACATTTATTAATATCTTTTTTTTTTACTGTTTATGTGTCAATTTTATCGACTTTTTCTTTTCTTATATTGAAATTATTCTTATATTGAATATTGAAATAAAAGACATTACTACACATTTATTAATAATATCTTTTTTTTTTTTTACTGTTTTACTGTTTGTGTCACTTTTATCGACTTTTTCTTTTCTGTTTTAAATGACTACGTTTTTACTGTTTATGCGTCACTTTTATCGACTTTATCTTTTTTTTTTTACTGTTTATGTGTCAATTTTATCGACTTTTTCTTTTCTTATATTGAAATTATTCTTATATTGAATATTGAAATAAAAGACATTACTACACATTTATTAATAATATCTTTTTTTTTTTTTTACTGTTTTACTGTTTGTGTCACTTTTATCGACTTTTTCTTTTCTGTTTTAAATGACTACGTTTTTACTGTTTATGCGTCACTTTTATCGACTTTATCTTTTTTTTTTTACTGTTTATGTGTCAATTTTACCCTAAATGTATTATTCTATCACCATTTTGTGGTACTAGTGCACTTATTGATCCGTGCTGAAATGTTATTATTTAAAAAAGCCATTCTTAACACGGGGAGGGTGTTTTGTACATATTCTCTACTTTAACCTTACAATTGAATAAAAAAACATTAAACTTTAAGCTTAGAAATACGATTTAAAATATAGCGCGGATCATAAGTGCAAAGTGCACTAGCACCCATTTTCTTATTAATAAATGTTTAGTAATTATTTTTCTTTTAATATTCATAAACAGTAAAAACGTCGTCATTTAAAAAGAAAATGCTATTTAAAAAAGAAAATAACATTGATTAAACGTAAGTAAATTTATTATTCTATCATCATTTTGTGGTAAGTAAATTTCAAGAACCGAAAAAAGTCGATAAAAGTGACACAAACAGTAAAACAGTAAAAAAAAAAAAAAAAAAAAAAAAAAAAAAAGATATTAATAAATGTGTAGTAATGTCTTTTATTTCAATATTCAAGATAAGAATAATTTCAAAATTGACACATAAACAGTAAAAAAAAAAGATATTAATAAATGTGTAGTAATATGTTTTATTTCAATATTCATAAACATTAACGTTGTCATTTAAAAAGAGTAAAAAAACAAGTTTTAAAAAGTCGATAAAAGTGAGATATTATTAATAAATGTGTAGTAATGTCTTTTATTTCAATATTCATAAACAGTAAAACAATGTCGATAAAAAGTGTTGTTACTATGGCAACTAAAACATGTCCTTTGCGGCTGCGCGGGGAGAAATTATTGTTTTTTGAGGGTGTTCGGCAGGAAACTCTTACCGCGACCAGTACCCAATAACGTTATTTAGAAAGCATCTCTGAATATGGGGAGAGGAGGGCACTTTTTAAAAATTAACTTGAAATTAAAGTATATATAAAAATAAAATAAAATTTTAAAAAAGCGATACTTTATCTACATAAGATCTAAATTTAATTAGTAAACAATTTTATGGCTACGTCTGCGTGACGTACAAACTCTTTTTACGAAGAACTAACTGAAGGGGAGATAATCAGTGAATGTAGGCAGAAAATGGCGGACGAGAGACTTCACCGTTAAAATGCGTTTTCTTTCTAGATTAAAAAAAATGGGTACTAGTGTACTTATTAATCCGTGCGTAAATAATAACATTATTTAAAAAGCCATTCTTAACATGGGAAGGGAGGGTGTTTTGTACCCATTCTGTACTTTAACCTTACAATGTAATAAAAAACATCATAAAACTTTAATTAAACTTGGAAATACGATAAAAAAAAATAGCGCTGATCAGTAAGTGCAAAGTGCATTAGTACTTTTTTTTTTTTTAAATCAAAACGTTAAAGAAAAAAAAGAAAAAAAAAGCTGCGACAATTTTTTTTTAATGTAACAAAGTTGATAACAATAATAATACAAAATGTAGTCTTTACGCGGCTATTAAGAGAATCGTTTGTTTTCATATGATAATTTACGATGCTGAACCGACGATATTTGCATTAGATGAAAACATTTACAAAGAGAACTTGTGGCAACTTTTTTCTACATTTTTTACGACTACTTTTTTTGAATTAAAGTAAATGTTATGTTAAGTTTTTTTTTTTTTAGTCTTTAACTTTAAAAAATACAAACAATGAAACTCTTAAATAAAACAAGGATGAAACTTTTAAAGCTGCAGGCAGCGACTTTTTTTTTCTTCTTCTAAAACAGCGCTATCGCTATGGTTTCCACCTTAACATTTCCCTTTTAAACGACGACATTTAAAGGTTTTCGGGTATGCTGAAAACGAATATTGGGTTTAAATAATTAGTTTTAATTAATTAAGCAATATAATTTTATATTATAACTAGGGGCCATTTTGGTACGCGCGAGCACGCGCGTAACTTTTTGGGTTGTGTTTTCGCTCGAGCGATCGATCGCGCGTATCGAGATGGCCACCAACTATAACATATGAAATTACATTGCTTAATCAAATCATTTGCAGAAAATTTAAATGCGATATTTGTTTTCAGCATACTCGAAAACCTATGCAAATTGTAATTTTAAAGGAAAATGTTAAGATGGAAACAAGGTAAAAATTTACCGCTGAGCTTTTACGTCAAGATTCGGGAATCTCCGTAAAAATTTAAAAATCCTTCGGTGTCTATTCAGCATAAGCACTAAATCCAGTAACAAAGCTTAGATGGCCACCAGCAATAACATATTGCTTAATATCTAGAAAACTATGCAGAAACTTTAAATACGATATTCGTTTTCAGCATACCCGAAAACCTGGAAAAGTTGTCATTTTAAAGGAAAATAAGGTGGAAATCAGGTAAAAATTTACCGTTTGTTCAGATTACTAAGCATATCTAATACGTCAAGATTCGGGAATCTCCGTAAAAACAACTCTTTACGTGTCTATTCTGCACAAACACCAAAAAGTTTAAGAGTTGCGTCTGCTCTTCCAGGCTCACATAAATATCAAGTGAATGTTTTACTTACATGCTTGTATTCCACGATTTGTTTTCCGTGTTGAAATATCCCCAGCTAGCAGCCGTCTGTGGGGTCATTACAGGCTTTTCTAGGCCACACAAGAGGGACACTAAATAATCCATAATTGTACCAGCGCAATCGTATTTTTTCAACAAGTTGGGCCGTTCTTTGCTCATCCAGAAAAGAGTGGCGCAGCCGTGACCGGTGGCCAGTCTCAGGTGTGAATCAGGGGGCGGCAAAGCGTGGAGGAATTTGGTGTTGCATCGCTGATCACGCCAGGTGATGAGGTTACTCGTTTCCCCTTCTGGGGTCGTAGTTCTCGTGGTGGTGGTAGCCGTGGCTGTGGCAGCGGCGACGTGCACTGAAGCTGCACCCGGAGAATCGGGTTCGGACATGGATGCGGTCGCGCTGGCCACCGCAAAACTAACCACCTCCTTTTTGACAGTCTCTTCGCTTCGCCAAAGCATCACACCGTGCATCTGTCCGGTAACCGCTAGGCATACAACACGAGCCAGCAACTCCTTGTCAAAGACGGACAAGCATTTGTGAAGGACCTGGAGGATCTGAGAAGGGTCCTGTTCGCAGCCATCGGGGCCAATATCACTTGTTGTGTCCGCGTTAGTTACTTCGGCAGCTGTTTTAAGAGGTTTACGGGTTTCACTGTCGACCAGGGCTATCTTGATGGACGTCGTACCCAAATCGATGCTTAGGACTAACGGTGATGTCAGGTCGTTTGTTGCGGCTTGGTTATGGCCAGGTGTAGGTGTGACCACCATGTGTTGTGTTTTTTGGTAGTGTTTGCTCGTCGTGTGGAACGTTTGTTGCTGTGGAGGTGGTGGTGCCCCGGAGCTCATCATTGTGTGTCGTTGTCGGTGAGCCCCGGAGGCTGTGATTGTGGTTTTAGTGGAAGTAGCGTTTAAAGTTGGAGATTGGTTCATGTACAGTTCGGGCATTCTCCTTCTTTGGCATCCATGGAACAAAGTCGTTCGTCCGTGATTTTTTTTTTTTTTTTTTTTTTTCTGTAGTGTTAAAGGCGACGGACGACTAGCCAACACTTCTGGCTTTCATACGGACTGAAAAGATTTTAAAAAAAATAAAAAAAAGAAAATCAACAAGCGAGTGAGGGCGGGTGGTTTCTTCAATACGACTCTACTTTCATTGGTCGTCGGTTTTGCGTTTGCACCGACGGTGACCCGCTCGCCACTGACAATGCCAAAAAAACTCAACTCAGCAACTATGGTAGCCCATAAGCACAGCTTTCTATAGACGACCTTTGGTGGGCATAGTAAACTAATATAATGATATTGTATTATTGGTACGGTCGGATTTAATTACAGAGCTTTCAAAATAAGGAAGGATGTCACGCGAAGAAGAGAAAGAAATTAACGGAATGAAAGGATACGTTGTCGTTTTCTGTAGTTTGCTTTTAAAGTCGATGACACCAGAAAAAAAGAAAAATAAATACTTTTGTTATTTAAGTGTTTGTCAATTTAATTACAATTAAGGGACGAAGAAGATTTGTGTGTGGGTCTGTGTGCGTGTGCGTGTGTGTGTGTGCATGTTAACAAGGTATTTTTGCACTTTGGATGCGATAGAAGTTTTGTCCTACTGACCCGCTTTGGTTCAAGTCCAGAGTTCAACTTAAACAAGAAAGAAAGAAAATAAAGAAAAATTTGTGCTTGTTAAGAATTTTTTTTTTTAATATGTGATTATAAGCAAAACCAACAATATTTACTTTATTGCCATGCCGAAAATAGTAATATATCCAAAAATTACGAAAATTTATTGAATAGAAAATGACGAAAATTACTGGGGGTGTCGCCAAAACTCGTCTTTTTGGGAAACGATTGAAGTAAAAGAAAGAGAAAATAATGTCATGCAACAACACAAAGAGAAATAAAAGGTAATTAATTGAGACCCTGTAAACTGTTAGAATTATAAATGTTTATTTAAAGAAAAAGGTGGCTGGTTGCTTTGAATTCCCAAAAGCTTGTAAAATAAAATTTACTAAGTAACAAATAGAAAAAAAAAGGGTGAAAAAATCAAAGACAAAAAGGCATTCAATATAAAAAGGAAAAAGGCAACTGGGCAAAAATTCACTTTAAAATGGTTTCTCAAAAGGGAGACTTTTCAAAATATAGAAAATGTTCTTAATTGAAGTCTGAATGAAAAAGAATAAACATTTCAAAACAGGGAGTCCTTTAAGACATGGTTTTTCACAAATAAAACCAACCTTCAAAGGTTTTTTTTTTTTTTAAATGTCTCTCTCGCCCGAAATAGGGTTCCAAACAAATGGTCCACTCTCCTTTTCATGAAGGGTTGTCAGTGTCTCTCTCTCTCTCTTTATTCCTCCTTTCTTTGGAGTAAGCAGTTTTACTCAAAAATTCCGACACTGTTCTTATAGTTGGGCTCTCTACCCAACGTTTAAATAAAATGAAATCTATCGACGGCACGTCGAATGTTCTTCTTTGAAAGGGAGGTGCCTACAAACACTTCAATACAGTTCTTATAGTTGGGCTCTCTACCCAACGTTTAAATAAGATGAAATTTATTGACGGCACGTCGAATGTTCTTCTTTGAAAGGGAGGTCCCTACGAACACTTCAATACATTCCTTTTAAAAAAAACACTCCACTGTCAGAAAAGGATAAAAAATATACAAATTACGTTGCCGAAAAACGGTCATCAACGGAGTCTAAAGGATGCCTCTTCCAAGATGGCCAACCTCCAAACTGATTTTTTTTTAAAAGGGTACATAAAACGGGGCACTGTGGCGTTGCCAGAAGTTCCACAAGGATCGTGATTGGCCAATAGCCAAGGGCAAAAAGGAGGAAGAACAGACAGGTCGTTTCAAATTGGGAGAGAGATAGAGAAAGAGAGAGAGAGAGGTAAAGAGGGGGATGGGGCGAGAGAGAAGCGCACACACTCACAGGTCAGTAAAAGGCCGACTACTAGATACGTGTACCAGGCAAAAAAGGTGAAGGGAGTCACAAAGCCAGCGAGTCAGTCGCTCAAGGCAGCCCATCTCCCACCCCATTTGCACTGTGTGATGGCGACAAGAATCTTTAAAGTAAAATTTCGGAAAAAAATTATGGCACTTCTGCATGTCAGTGACATGAGCTGAATGTATTTTAGTTTCAAGAACCGCCGACAAATGTCACTTGTCAGCCAAAGAACATGGGTTGATAATTTTTCCTTCTCTAAAAGTGTGTGCAAACTAAAATTATATTTTGCTACATTTTTATACAATCTTTCTGCACAAAAAATAACAACAAAAAATAACAACAAATTATTCTTAAACATCTGAAAATTCTGTTTAACTACAAAAATTATATTTTGATATATGTTTATACAATCTGACTGTGAAAAAAAAACTATCTTTGTAAAAAACAAACAAATTATTCTTAAACCTCTATAAATGTTTCATGATTTTAAATTTTGAGAAATAAAAACAATCTTTCTGTAAAAAAAATTCTTAAACCTAACTAAAATTATATTTTGATACATTAAATCACTCATTGAAAAAAAAACTATATTAATAAATTAAAATTATATTTTGATACATTTTTTATTCAATAAATGTTTCGATTTTCATATATTATTTATTTTCATATGTTATTTATTTCGTTATATATTTTTGCGTTATTGTAAACATTTATTTATATTTGAGGTTCACATAATGGCTGCTAGATGTCATTTCTCTTTCAAAGAACGTGGGTCGATAACTCGTCTCTGTTGCTAATAGGTCACTGTCATGCTGAAGTGCCAAAATTATCGTTAAATGTAATTTTTACGGAAAATGGGGGGAAATTTAATTTTCCGTAGATGTGACCACTTTAAACATTGCAAATTCAGGGAACATAATTTTATCTTCCTTTTCGCAACTGTAATGACCAACGTTTTGTTTTCACCAAGAGTGATTAAACTTTTTTTTTAATTAAAAACACACTAGCAGTTGTTCTACTCAATCAATTTTCGTAATTTTTGGATATATTACTATTTTCGGCATGACAATTAAGTAAGTATTGCTGTTTTTGCTAAAACCACATATTTAAAAAAATCGATCTGTTGATTCTATTTTAACAAGCACCGAAAAATCTTTATGATGTACATACCGGTCACGGAATGAAAAAGTCATATTCCAAAAATTCAGGTAAGCTGATCATGTAGCTTTTTTAATGAAGAAAATGAAATTTTATTATGAAGCGAGAACCATGTATTGTAAGACATTATTTCTCACATCCAAATTTCCTCCCTGCAGAAGCAAAAGAATCCACAAATACAAAGGCTATACATTTAATTATACATACAATTATAGTACTCAAAAAACTTCAACCTGAACTAGCGCCCATACTTACAAAACTGTTTAAACGTTGTCTTAAGGAGAATAATTTCCCATCTTCCTGGAAAATTTCATCAGTATGCCCTGTATTTAAGAATTCAGGTAATCGCTCATCTCCCTCTCAGTACAGGCCAATAAGTCTCCTGTGCGTCATGAGTAAGTTGCTGGAATCTGTGTTAAATACAGAAGTAATCAACCATCTCAACAAAAATAACCTTCTTAGTGACACTCGATATGGTTTCCGTTCTGCTAGATCTACAGCAGATGTGCTTACAGCTATATCTCATAGGATTAGCAAATCTCTCGACGGAGGCAACCTTTCTAGGGCAATTGTTCTTGACATATCTAAGGCCTTTGATAGGGTATGGCATAAAGGTTTACTTCATAAGATCTCTAACTATGGTATTGCTGGAAATGTCTTCTCAATTATTAAATCATTTCTTTCTGATAGGTTCATAAGAGTAGTAGTTGAGGGGCAAAAATCAGAAGCTCACAGTATTAATGCCGGTGTCCCAACTCTTTTCCTGATCTATATTAATGATCTTCCAAATCACATCCTTACATCATTTGTAGACATCTATGCTGACGACACTACCATTTATGGTAGCACACCTAAGACAGTAAACGACCAAGTTCTCTCCAATTCTCTCTCCTCTGATCTTGAGCACGTAGTACAATGGGGTAAGGAGTGGCTGGTTACTTTTAATGCATCTAAAACCAAGCTTCTCTCTTTACATCATCAACATTCTGATTCACATCTGGCATCAATTGAAATGAATGGCTCTCGTCTTCAGGAGGCCTCAAGTTTTGACAAGCTTCTGGGCTTGACCATTACTCCTGATCTTAAATGGAACACGTACATCAAATCTGTTGCCAAGGCCGCTGGAAAAATGGTGGAATCTTTCTATCGATCCGGTAGATATCTCACTGCTGATGCTATTCTCTATCTATATAAGAGCCAGGTACGTCCAAGGATGGAATACTGTTGCCACATCTGGGCAGGAGCTGCTAGAAAGGACTTGTCCTGCCTTGATAGAGTTCAAAATAGACTTCGTAGCCTCGTAGGAGATGTCCTTTTCTCTTCCTTGCCACCTCTATCTCACAGAAGAGATGTTGCGAGTTTGTCTCTGATGTATCGTTATTTTCATGGAAAGTGTTCGACTGAGCTTCAATCTATGGTCCCCCCTCGCCAAACTTTCACAAGAAACACTCGTCTAGCTGTAAACACTATCAATAATTCCCCCCCCCCACACTCTTTATCTGTGCATAAACCTAAACGTAGATTCCATGAACAGAGCTTCTTTCTTAGAACTGCACGCCTGTGGAATTGTCTTCCGTTTTCCTGCTTTCCGGCTGACTACAATATGGTTGTCTTTAAGTCTAACGTAAATAAGTTCTTGATGACCCGTTCCATATAAGTTATCAAATTTACCAAATTTTCATTACTAATGATTACTATATTGTCCAATTTCTAATGTACACTCTTTAACCCTTATCCTTGAGTGGCCTCTTGGCCTTGAAAATGTAGTGATGCCTATGTAAAAAAAAAAAAAAAAAAAAATTTCAAACTCAAAATTTATTCAAATGTAACAACAATGAAAGTTTATTGGTTCTGGTAAAGTCCATTTGCAAAACGGTGGCCAGTTTTGCCTCCATATGCATGAAGCCAGTAGTATGAATTCCTAATGTCGGAATGTTAGTTCTTTGTTCCTCGAAAGGATCCATGAATGTTCATGGTTGACTCGGCCGGAATGTTGGCGCCTATAATTAGACATAATGTGTGTCTAGTTGAATTGAGATAAAATCCAATATTTGGTAAATAAACATGAAGAATCGTTCTTGAATGTCATCCTTTAATTAGGATAGTTTCAGCAATATAAAATTGTCTCTGCTTGTGGTCATGTGGTCCTTTGTTCATCAACAGTTTGGTGATACAACATGAAGAAATTGACGTGGCTCCCTCCAGTGTAAAAGCCGCTGGGTTTTGAGTCCATCCGATGCCGAGTTCCTGTATGGATTGAAAAATAAAGCATGATACAAAAAGCGCACCAAGCAAATCACCTGACACATCCAAAATTAACCAATGACAGCCAACCACTAAACTGCGTGGGCAGCTGAACAAAAAGAAATGGTGAATGTAAATGGAATTTCTCACACACTGCCAAGGAGGGAGGAAAAAGTAATGAAAAATCATTACTTTTTCCCAATACAAATTAATTAATACGGTCGGATAAATGATAAATAACAAGTTAATCTAATAAACATAAGTCTTAACTCAGACACATTTATAATTTCAATATGTTTTAGTTCAGTTAAACTTCTTAACTTTAATATTTATTTATTTGTTGACAATTCAAATTGAGATTCAATAATTATAACTTTAATTCAGTTAAAACTCCTTAATATTAATATTTGTGCCACTGTCTGTTGTCAATTTTCAGTTTAAACTTCAATAATTCTCATGCATCCAGACACTAGCTAATTTTAACTATGTAGAATGCCCTGGAGAGCTTCATCCTTACAGTTAGAACAAAGCCACTCCCCTAAGTTATCTTGCTGCTTAACTCCTACGCAGCTGAAATGGTACCAGCTATCACAGGAATCGCAGCACACCATGGGTGATGTTCCATCATTAGTAACTGAACAGGTTGGACAGAAAAAGGGACCTCCTTCTATAAACTCGGTTGATACAATATCATAATTACCCTTAATTTCCAAGGGCACAAGGTTTTTTAAGGAATGGACCTGTTCGCACCCATCCTTAAGAACAACCGTGGAACAAACATTCTTGTCACTTCCAGTAATTAATTTAATCATTTTACCAAGATTCCAAAATTGTCTGGTTTTGTTGGAAGACTTAATAAGTACTATCTCTCCAACAGATAACTTGGGGGCACAATTGCTCCCAATTTTGGCATCAACTTCTCTTAATGACAAGAGGTAATCATTATGTCAGATACGATTGAATTTTTCAACAAATTTATTCCTCATTTCACGGGAATGTAACAAGGCAGACCTATTGGGGGGGGGGGCGGACATAATTCAGAATCATAATTATTAATAAGCAAACGAGGTTGATAGCCTGTTTGAAGAAAATGATTTGAAGTTATACTAAAGCTTCTGTTGGCAGAAGCAATATAAGTGAGGAGTCTGTCATTTATTGCCTTTTGCACATCAGAAAGTGCAGTCAGAAATTCAAAATAATCCAACTTCCTTATGCCCAATAGTTACATCAAACATTGCTTAATTATTCTCTCCCAAGCTCCCTCTTGCCAGGTAGAATAAAGAAGAATTGTTCGATGGATGATGTGAATATATTTAAGTGTTCCTTCAGTTCGTCAGATTCGAGCATGTTCGACAACAATATTCCGGACACAACAAAAGATTTCACGTTATTGAAATATACATGCGTAGGTTTACCAAATAAACCTAACAAAGACCAGCATGAAAGAGCGGGTGCTCATGTCCAGCAATAATTCTAAGTGAATTGCACGCAGACTCATGCATGTAAAGAGCAATATGTACATTTTAACTTCCACCCCTCTACCCTTTACGGAAAATTGTCCAGTAAAATCCACACCCACTTGTTTAAATGAGCAAACAAAGTTTACCCTATGAGCAGGCAATAGAGACCCTGCAGGAGGCTGTCATTTATTGCCTTTTGCACATCAGAAAGTGCAGTCAGAAATTCAAAATAATCCAACTTTCTTCTGCGCAATAGTTTCCTCAGACATTGCTTGACAGTTTTAATTAGTCTCTATCAGGCTCCTCATTGCCAGGCAGAGTAAAGGGGAATTGTTCGATGGACGATGTATATGGATTTAAATTGTTCCTTCAGCTTGTCTGATTCGAGCACGTTCGACAACAATATTCCAGATGCAACAAAAGATTTTGTGTTATTGGAATATACATTCGTAGGGATACCAAATAAATTGGTAAACCTAACAAAGGCCAGCATGAAAAAGCCGGTGCTCATGTCCAGCCATAATTCTAAGTGAATTGCATGCAAACTCATGCATGCAAAGAGTAAAATGTACATTTTAACTGCCATTCCGCTACCCTTTAATGGGAAATTGACCGATGAAATCCACACTCACTTGTTTAAATGAGCAGGCAATAGAGACCCTGCAGGTGCCTTACAAGGCAGAGCATTTATTTTTTTTACATACAATGCAAGTACGCACAAAGGCTTTTATGGCTTATCTCCTCTGAGGGATCCAAACCCCAGACAGCCTTAACTTACTGAGGGTTGAATTAACCCCCATGTGGCAACAGTTAAGATGAGCTTCCTTAATCGCCAGTTTTGTTAAATAATGATTTTTTCCAACAAAAGGGGAAACTTGACCTCAAAGGGCAGAATATCAGAATTCTGTAGCCTACCTCTGGTTCTAATTAACCCATCTTTATCAAGGAATAACCCCAAGGCAGTTACCCTCGGGGGAGGCACTTTCCCGGAAGGTTGTTTCAAGTAACCTAGTTCATGAGAGAAGGCCTCCATTTGCACATTAGCAAACAGCAATAATTTGGCCCTCTCAAAATTGTCAGCACTACGGTGACATAACAAATCATAAAATTTCAACACTTTTTCTAAGATGCTGATTGCCTTAGATAGGCTGGAATATATTGTAATATCCAATGGGAAGGTATTTTCAGAAGGATGTGCCTCCCGAGAGTACAAACATGGAAGCATGATACAATTTTTATTAGTTTCATTTAGACAAGGTAAGGGAGAGATTGGCCAATCAATGCCATCTCTATTGAGCCATTCCGGGCCATACATACAAACATTGAATAACTGGGAAAATTTAGAAGTGTTGATACCTCTAGTTAGAAGATCTGCCGGATTTTCCAACGAAGAAACATATTTTAATTTCGGTAGAATGCCAAATTTAATATTAGTATCTTCTGAAATTTTTTGATCTCTGTGATCCTGTTTTCAATGAATATATTTTTCTTGGATCCTTTACCATTTAGGACCCACGAGAGGGCAACTTAGGAATCAGACATCAGAAAAAATTTATCAATGTTAAGGGGCCCCAGGGTACCCAAAATCTGAGGGGCTACCTCAAGGGCTAAAAACATAGCCAATAGTTCCAAAGTGGGGAGTGATTTCCCCTTAATTGAGGCTGCTCTGGTCTTTGTGAACAACAGAGAACAATTCGCTCTGTGTTTTGCATACAGGGTGAATCCGTACGCGTTTTTCAACGCATCGCAGAAGCAAATAAATTCGACAGAACAATTTTCTGACAGTACACGCCTGGGAAATTCAAAATTTTCCAAGTCATTTAGCTCCTTGGCATGGGTTTGCCACAGCTTATTGAACTCTTCAGGAATCCTTTCATCCCACGATAACTTGCTTTTCCAGATCGAGCTGACAGTGATCTTGCCCTGTATTGTGATGGGGAGAAGCAAAGATAAAGGGTCATATACTCCTGATATTTGCGAAAGAATCCCCTTTTTGGTATTGACCTTAGGGTTCACTAAATTGGGAGAAAGTTTGAACGTGTCCGAATAGGATCATATAGGTATCCCAATACCTTCTCAAAGGCTGGGAAGGAAGAAAAAGTAGTTTTGTCCTCCAACATTTTATCTTGTATCTTAGAACAGTTAGAATTGCAGGACCACAAATTGAATCCCGCCTCTAACAATCTGCTGCGAACATTGTTATAAATAGTAAGTAGGGATTCTGTCACAACTGATGATCACAAGATTATCCATGTAAAAATTGTTGGAAATAGCATGCGATGTTGCATCTTTTGCATATTTTTCTGTATGGAATTTCAAAATGAAGTTCAGAATGAAAGGGCTAGCATTGAACCTAAATATAATTGTTTTATATCTGTAAGTACATAATTTGTCACCCTTTTTATGGAAAACACAAAATCTGTTTTTATCCTCTTCTGATTTAAGGTGAATTTGTAAAAATGCCTTTCTTATATCACCTAGAAGGATATATTTGTTTTTCCTGAATCCTAGCAATAAATTCAATAACTTAGCAGTTAAGTTCACACCCATGTAGGCAGTGTCATTAATTGATGTCCCCTCTCGACATTTCAGGGAGCAGTTAAATACGGGACAAATTTTTGTCATCACTCCGAGTCCTTCCTTAATAATGGGTCTATGTGGAATCCAAATATAATCTTCATACTTCCCAGGCGGGACAAAAAACTGCTCCACTATTCCACCTTCCTCATACTCCTCAAACACTTGGAGGTACTCATTATACATTCCTTTACTTTCTTAGGACTCTGCCATTCTCTCCATTATCCTTAAGGAAGGCACAAAGTTACTTTTTACCTGTGGGAGCTTATCATGATGCCACGGTAAATTTACATATTTCCCATCCTCCAATATGATGGAGTCTTTAAACTCTTATATCTTCTTGTCCACGGCAGATAACTTCATCGATTCCTAATGAGTCGAGAGTGAGCAACGTCTCAATCCCTTGTTCAACTGTGGATTCGGAGAAGAAAGGCTTCAATCGGTCCTCATAAGAGAGAGTCGGATTTAGAACAGAATTTATCAAATAGCTGTTGCATTGAGGAAGGGATTTCACAACACTATTAAAGAGAGGCGATTTTACCTTATTCAAATCTTTATTCAAAAAATGTTGGCTTTGGCCAAATGGAATTATATAACCCCCGTGTTTCCACACGTTGCCGTTAAGACACTCAACTAATCTGAGATTATTTAATTTACTCAGAAGGTCCAAACCAATAATCCCTTTAATGGGAGTTCCGTTTAAATTCTTATAACCGGGACAGAGCTGGAATCCTTCTTGAATTAAGTTAATAACAACTTTATCAAAATTATCAACTTTGAATTTTAAATTCAAATCCCTGGAAAATAACGCCACAAATTTAAAAGGATTTTGATCACATAATTTTATAGATATATTGTACTCCTGCAATCTCAAGGAGTCACTGCCAATCAACGTGTCCACAGCTATATCAACCTTCTTGGGGTTTATGTTTTTAGCAGAACACAATTTAAGTAGAATTGCCTGGGCGAAAAACGATCGTTGACTTCCAGTATCAAACAGAAAAAATAGATAGGTCGACCTTGTGCTTTCATCAATATTCTAAGGACAGGAAAAATACTGTTCTGTTGTCCAGAATATGTTGTTCTGCTCACAAAGGACTTATTTCCCTTAGGACACATAACACTAAAGTGGCTTTTTAAGCCACCAACTGCACAAGGGTAAGGAAACCCTCACTTTCTCGACAAACTACATCTGAGTGATCACCCAGACACCGTACAGTACATAATTTCTATTGTTTGGCCCTTCGGCATTTAACTTTGAATGGAAGGAAATTTACTACAGTTCTTAATCAAATGATCTGTAGCGTCGCATAGCTTGCATAATAAAGTGGTTTACACCTCACGTGGGGAAGAAGACGCCATATTGGATTTCATCTTAAGTGAAGAAGGCACCAATTTTGACGCGCAAATTTCCTACCGAACATCGAGCGGGGCGGCTAATAAATATTCCGTAATTTCAAACACATGGGACATTATAGTATTTAGAGAAGGGAATCTTTCACCACTTCTACTCATTAATTCTTTCCTTATAACATTAGGAAATTTCACAAATAATATGTGGGCTATCAATGCCCCTGAGGTTCCACCCTCAGTAAAAAAGTCAGTCCTGTAAGACTTATCAAGTTCTGTCAGATCTCGCTTAACCTTTTCGAGAAATGACCTCAAATTTTTTAAATCCATTATGTGAGACGGAGTAGGAATAATCTCAAAAACCCGATTTCTAATTAAATCTGGATTTAAATATTTTTCCCTTAACAGTTTCAAGGCTACATCATAATTGTTTGATGTTACATCTAGACTGGAGATTGCATCAAATGCATCACCATCTAGTTTTGATTTAAGCACAAACAACTTGTCAGCCTTATTCAAATTATCGGATCAAGTAAAGAATAGATACCCCGTAGCAGACGCCGCCGCCTGGCGGTGTCAAGCGTACAATTCAACTAACACCGGTGATTCGACCTTGACATTGGCACAAGCACACGGCGTCGGTTGTTTGTAAACATGTCGAATAGCAAACTTTACTTGATCCAAATTATCTGTACAAAATTAGAATTTATTCAGAAAGGTTCAGAACGAAAACTTATCATCTATGAACGTTCTGGAATACCTCAGTCCAGTTGCATTTTTACGGGCATAACCGTCGAAGGTTGAAAAACTTGAGGGGCATCTAATTTCAATTTCAACGATAACAATTTTTCTTCGATTTCCAAAGAAAATCCTTCCAAAATCTCAAAAAGATGCGATTTCTCCTCATCTGGAGTCTTGATTAGAATTAGGTCCAACAGATCGGCTAGATTCTTCAACCAATCTCTAATTACCATCTCTCGGGACCTTAAAATATCTAGTGAAGGGTTGTTAACTTCTAACCACTTAACAGCACTATTTATGGAAAGCTTTTTGGCTTCCCACTTAGTCATTAATTCCTTCAGGGCCATATTTTGTCCCTAGAGAACAATTAATAAAATAGCAGGGATAATTATCCGCAAATGTTAAGGTGGCGAAAACTGCCAATATTATTCCAAAACGGAATCGTAATCACAAATGAACAACACTAACGAAATTTGCCATCAGACAATCGACCCCAAAGTTAGGGGCAAATGCTCTAAGGAATATGATCAAGCTACACATTTATAACCGAATTCAAAATTCCCGAGCGACACCAAGGGTGCCTAAAAAATTGGGAGGGGGGGGGATTAAACACTTTCCTTCCCAAGCGACACCAAGGCTTGAAAAAATGGGGTGGGGAGTGGGGAATAAATCCTTTCCCTTCCCACTATTGTTTGAATAAAATTTCAACTCATATTATCATTTTGAAAACTGATAACAGAAGCACAAAATAATTCAATGTGAACATTAAAACATGGCATTACAATTACAAATCAACATTAGTAATCTCAATTCAAATCAATCAATTAATTTAAAATTAAATTAATATTTTATACGTGAGGATAGAATACATTTAAATTTAGTGTGACTTTACATTTAAACATTTAAATTACAAAAAAAAAAAAAAAAATCATCAACGGTTTCTTTTACCCCTGTTTTTTTTTCTACGTCTACAGAATTTGAACCAAAGTTTTTTTGTTTTTTTTTTCAATTTAGTCACGAACAAATGATCCACGTGGGATTTTAATTCGAAAAATGTAATTTTAATACGCTAGAAACTTGCGACTCCAATTTCAAGATCGAATTTAAATATCTAAACGCAATTTCAAATGTAGGAAGAATTCCTATTATTTTTTTTTTTACTTTTTTATGAGTGCAAGCACAATCACATTGTTTCTCAAGACTTAACTTCTAGGTTTAAAGCGACAAAAGTTAAGCGATTCGACATAAAAAATAAAGATACTTTTCTGATTTGACGAAACAGAAATTTTTTTTTTTTTAATCCTTTTCCCTTTTTTTCTTTTGAGTTAACAACTACGGTTTCTAAGAATTACGTTAAAACTTATCAACAATAATTTGCTCAAATATTAGGGGGGGGGGAAGAATATACGAATTTAGGTAAAAATGGCACCGGTAAAAATGGCACTGGTAAAAATGGCACTGGTAAAAATGGCACCGGTAAAAATGGCACAAGTGAATAAATAGGTAAAAATGGCACCGGTAAAAATGGCACTGGTAAAAATGGCACTGGTAAAAATGGCACTGGTAAAAATGGCACCGGTAAAAATGGCACAAGTGAATAAATAGGTAAAAATGGCACTGGTAAAAATGGCACCGGTAAAAATGGCACCGGTAAAAATGGCACTGGTAAAAATGGCACAAGTGAATAAATAGGTAAAAATGCCACTGGTAAAAATGGCACCGGTAAAAATGGCACAAGTGAATAAATAGGTAAAAATGGCACCGGTAAAAATGACACGTAATGGATTAATGAGAAAAATGACAAAACGAGAATATATCTCACAGTATATTAAAATGGGAAAACGTGCGAAATTTGTCGAATTAAAAAGGGTGCTAGACGACCGATCTGGTCTCAAATTTTACCCTCGTTTTGAGTTTTCCAAAAGTTAGGTCATGTACTGCGACGTCACCGGTGTTACAGAAAATAATGAGAAGTTTGTCAAATTTAAATAGATCCGAAATGCGAATCTCGTTTTTGATATTTCCCAAAGTGCTATTACGTCACAGGTGTCAGAAATAACTTTTTTCATCTGTGTGGTAATTTATTCACCTCTTCTCCCCTATTATAAGTTGAACACTGGGCAGAAATAAATTTAAAAAATCTCCCTTATTTACAAACAAGTTCCTTTTATTTTAATTAGTTACTTCTATTTATTTGTTTCTTTACCATATATTCGATTCGATGTCTATACTAATAAATGCCTTAAAAATAAGAATTATCGAGCATTTATTACTATAGACAACAAAATGAAAAAGTAAAATATACAACAAATAAATGCTACCAAACGCAAGATATGCTAAAAGTAAAAATAAAATAAAAATAAGCAGTTTATATATTTTTCAAAAATACAAACAAAATAACTTAGGCATAAACAATTATAGCGAGGAACAGTCCATTTGATGACGGCTTCTGATATTGAAATCAGAAATCAACATTATGTTATTCGTTCCTCGTAATTTATGTACACTTGGTGTTGTTTCTTTTTTATGGAACTCCTGCATTGCAACATGTCGGCAATGGAGACGAGTTATCGACCCCTTTATGAAACTCAAATATAAAGAAGTTTCGGTAATCATGAAGAAAGAGAGAGCCTGTTTCCTCCGTTTGCCTATAGGTGGCGTTAATGTCTGTCCACCCAGTTACGGAAGCACAAAATGTATATAATGGCACCGTTGAAATAAAAATAAATGTTTTAATTTTAAACATGTTTTTTTTTTTTTTTTTTTTTTTTGCAAACATATTTAAGTTTTATTTTGTTTTGTTTTCGCAAACATATTTAAGTTTTATTTTCCAAACATTTACGTTTTGTTGCTGGTTTATTTTCAAACATTTACGTTATTTTTGTTTTAATTTTAATATTTTTTTTTTTTTTTTGCAAGCATAAATTAAATGTTTTTGCTATATTTTTCTTTTAAACATATTTATGGGTACAACCGTTTTTCCGCGAGTATTTTTTACGTTCTTATAATAAAAAAAGTCAACGTTTTTTCTTTTATCTTTTTTTTTATTGACCCCCCTCTTTTTTCTTAATTTTTCTGGACTTATTTTACTTTTTCCGCGAGTATTTATATATATATATGTTTGAAAAGGGATATTGTAAAACCTGAATATTACTTGAAACTACTATAAAAAAAAAAAAAAAATAGCGCGGTACAATAAGTGCATAAGCAAACTTTTCTAAAAGAAAAATATTTCAAAAATATTTAGTTTATGCCTTGCCTGCAAAAAAAAACAACAAAAAAAACGTAAAAACAAAAAAAAAACGTAAATGTTTGAAAATAAACTAGCAACAAAACGTAAATGTTTGGAAAAATAAAACTTAAATATGTTTGCAAAAACAACAACAAAAAAACAAACGTAAATATGTTTGAAAAACAAAAACAAAAACAAACTTAAATATGTTTGCAAAAAACAAACAAACAAAAAAAAAACATGTTTAAAATTAAACATTTATTTTTATTTCAACGGTGCCATTATATACATTTTGTGCTTCCGTAACTGGGTGGACAGACATTAACGCCACCTATAGTCAAACGGAGGAAACAGGCTCTCTCTTTCTTCACGATTACCGAAGTTTCTTCATAAATATTTCATGTTTTTTAAATTACTACATTGATGAATTAAAATTATATTTTGATACATTTTATACAACCTTAATGTAACCCCCCCCCAAAAAAAAATACTAAAAACAATCTATAAATGTTTTTAGCATATTTTTTTCAATTATGAATCACTCATTAAAAAGAAATATTAAAACTTTAAAATTATAGTTCGATACATTTTTATACTTTAAAATTAAGTACTCCTTGTGCGTTGAGTCTTATAGTTCACAGCCTAAATATTCAATGACCTCTCGCCTTGGTGCGGAAATAAACTTTTTTTTATTTTGTAAACAAACGACCGAAAGAAATATGAACTTTAAAAAAATAATGCTACTTTTATTTCTTTAAATTGTTAGGTGAAAATGCAATATAGTTCACCCCACCTCCATGTTAAGAATGGCTTTCTAAATAGTTATTATTTCACCGTTGTTTGTACTCTCGGGGTGTCAAACATGTATAAGTACCTATTTTAGTGAGTCAAAACTGAACTCTGTCATATTTGGTCAGTAAGCTGTTATTTATATTGGAATCAGTTTATAATTTTATGTCAGAAATATACTCAGTGACCGATTGACCCCAGAAATGTCCCCCAGAACGGTTTCATACTCAACTGTGAGCATGGAACTGCGAGATGAATTGGTCATAAAACCTTTTCGCACGTATACGCGACAACACGTGTTATCTTTCACTTTAGTTTATGTGTCTGTTGAATTTGTTAATAAGGCAATAAAACTATTTTCGGTAATTAACAACATTGATACAGTTTAGCTTTGAGAATTTTGTGTTACTGTTCCCATTCCAGCTTTGGACTACTATTCTCATCTTGAGTATTCCTATTTACTTGCTTCCCCAAGAGGGCAAAGTTAGACACAATGTCGTTTTTTATGTGGGCAATATCCAGCTCTCCTACAAGAGGAACTCTGGATCAGAACAAAAATTAAAATTGTCTCAGTCTGAAAGGATTTATTAATTCTTCATTGAACGGGGAGATAATAGGTGGAGTAGCAGTAGTGAATTGGAATTTAGGAAAACTCGTCCCGGGAAAACTCGTCTCGGGAAAACTCGTCTCGGGAAAACTCGTCTCCGGAAAACTCGTCTCCGGAAAACTGGTCCCCTTTCGCTAGGTAGGAAAACTGGTCCCTTATTGAATAAATGTCGATTGAAAACACATTTTATGATCGTTCTTGAAGGAGATATTGTTTTTTAAAATAGACTATAATCCCCATAATATTTAAAAATATTTTTTACTTGTTTAATGTTTTTTTTTTTTTTTTTTTTTTTTTAAATAAAATCGATTTTCTAAATGTTCGCTTTCTAGTTAACTGGTTAAGTTCTTAGTGGTTTCACTTATTTTAAAGCGGTTAGTATGTTCATAAACGAAACCGCTTTTTTATATTAATATAAAAAGAATATATGGGTTTGTATTACTGTACACATAGATTCGAAAAAGTTGTCAAAAAAACAAATATATAACAAATAAATGTTATCAAAGGCAAGATAGATTACTTTTCTACCAAACTGGATATAATTTTCGTGTTTTTATTCAATTTAACATGTTTATTGAGCTCAAAAAGCATACAGTGTTTACCGATGTATTGGAAAATTTAAAATAGCGGCCGACTCTCTCTTTAACACGGTAAGTTCGGAAAAAGGTGTAATAAATAATAAACTAGACAAAATACTGTTAGAAATTTGCTCAATATATGTTACCGTGACATAACTTGACATATATTCGGTGGTTTTTTAATAGCATTTTCTCTAGTTTATTATTTATAACACATTTTCCCGAACTTACCGTGTTAAAGAGAGAGTCGGCCGCCATTTTGAATTTTCCAATACATCGGTAAACACTGTATGCTTTTTGAGCTGAATAAACATGTTAAATTGAATGAAAACACGAAAATTATATCCAGTTTGGTAGAAAAGTAATTTATCTTGCCTTTGATAACATTTATTCGTTATATATTTGTTTTTTGACAACTTTTTCGAATCTATGTGTACAGTAATACAAACCCGAAAATTGATTAATAAATTTATTTAGTGATTACTTTTTCTCTTAATGATTGATTTTAGAATTTTGAAGTAAAAATTTAAAAAAATTAAAAATTAGTTAACGAGAGATTGTTAGCACATGGCATCCCTCGCGCCAAAAAAATATTTTTAATTTATTAGTTAATTTTTGCAAAATTTGACAGGACGACAATAAATGTTGATAATTGATAAAATTATAATTTTAAATAACGCATGAGTGCATTTGGTATGAGAGAAAACAAAAACATAACAACAAAAAAAACTATCATAATTAAAAAAACAAAATAAAAAGCAACGAAAAATCGAATCGCTGCCTATTTTTAAATTTTTTGGTTTTGTTTTTAATTATTGTTTTTATGACTCCAAAAAACATTGTTAAAATAAGAACAAAAAAAAATTTGTAATTAACTTTGTATGAACATAATAAACGCTTTAATATAAGTGAAACCACTAAGAACTTAGCCAGTTAGGTAGAAAACGGAAACTTAGAAAATCGATTTTATTTAAAAAAAAAAAAAACAAAAAAAAAAACATTAAACAAGTAAAAAATTTTTTTAAAAATATTAGGGGGGGGGCTATAGTCTATTTTAAAAAATAATATCTCCTTCAAGAATGATCATAAAATGTGTTTTCAATCGATATTTATTCAATAAGGGACCAGTTTTCCTATCTAGCGAAAGGGGACCAGTTTTCCGGAGACGAGTTTTCCGGAGACGAGTTTTCCGGAGACGAGTTTTCCCGAGACAAGTTTTCCCGGAACGAGTTTTCCGGGCACCAGCAGTAGCATCAGAAGTGATACTACACCTTGTTAACGTATCAGTCGATGCAACCTCCGACAGAAATTCTGTGCAGATTCTCGAGTTCAACAGAAACATTCCAGAGTTCAATATTTATTCAATAATAGCAGTTTTGGATAAATAAGAAAAAATGGCAAAGCCCAACTTATCAACGATAAAATACATTCAATGATAAAATAAACTTAGAGTGCACCAAAATTAGTTTTTTTCTTTTATCAAAGATAAAAGCCAGTCGAGGGTAAGTGTCAACCAGGGAGCTTTTAATTACACTAAACAAAGTGCATCTTTTCTGGATCATTTTTATTTTGTTTTGTTTTAGGGAAAAAAAAACTTATCCCCGTGTGTGTTTTATCCTTGATACCTCGCGATTCATTATGAAAAAAGAACCCAAAAATACAACTACAACTTGTCCAGAAAAGATGCATTTTGTTTAGTGGAATTGAACACTTCCACATTAACCCTTATCCTCGAGTGTGTTTTATCCTTGATAAGTTGCGATTCGTTAATCCTAAGTACCCCATTTTGGGGAGCTAGATAGTCACCAGTTGTGTCTAACTTTGCCCTCGCGGGGTGCAATTAAATAAGACCCTTTAGATAAACAATGCTTCTAAACTGAGGTAATTGTAATTTTTTGTTCCGATCGAAAATGCCCCTTTTTGGGGAGCTGGATATTCCCCAGATTTAAAACCAACCTTGTGTCTAACTTTGCCCTAGCGAGGTGCAATTAAATAAGAACCTTTAGATAAACTGAGGTAATTGTAATCTTTTGTTCCGATGAAAACTGACCCTTTTTGGGGGGGGGGGGCTGGATATTAAAAATCGACCTTGTGTCTTACTCTGCCCTCGTTGACAGCAAGAAAATAGGAACTTTTACAAAACCCAAAATGAGGTTAGAATTTGGGACCCCATAGCTTCAGTAGCACCTTTTCGTGCCATTTTTACCTAGTTATTCACTTGTGCCATTTTTACCGGTGCTAATTTTACCGGTGCCATTTTTACCGGTACCATTTTTACCAGTGCCATTTTTACCGGTGCCATTTCTACCGGTGCCATTTTTACCGAGCACCAGAATATACATTAGGAATCTGCTTGTCTTAAATCAAGAATTTGCACAAATTATATCTAAACTAATCGTATTGCAAAAAAACAACAAAAAAAAAAACACGAGTAAACTAATCGTTTTGCAAAAAAAAAAAAAAAAAAAAAGAGAATGTAAGAAATTATTTCTCACATCCCAATTTCTTCCCTGCAGAAGCAAAAGAATCCACAAATACAAAGGCTATACATTTCAAACTCAAAATTTATTCAAATGTAACAACAATGAAAGTTTATTGGTTCTGGTAAAGTCCATTTGCAAAACGGTGGCCAGTTTTGCCTCCATATGCATGGAGCCAGTAGTATGAAGTCCTAATGTCGGAAGGTTAGTTCTTTGTTCCTCGAAAGGATCCATGAATGTTCATGGTGGACTCGGCCGGAATGTTGGCGCCTACAATTAAACATAATGTGAGTCGCTTCAGACTCTAGTTGCATTGAGATAAAATCCAATATTTGGTAAATAAACATGAAGAATCGTGCTTGAATGTCATCCTTTAATTAGGATAGTTTCAGCAATATAAAATTGTCTCTGCATGTAGAGATGGGGTTCTTTGTTCACCAACAGTTTAGAGATACAACATGAAGGAATTGTCGTGGCTCCCTCCAGTGTAGGAGCCGCTGGGTTTTGAGTCCATCCGATGCCGAGTTCCTGTGTGGATTGAAAAATAAAGCATGATACAAAAAGCGCACCAAGCAAATCACCTGACACATCCAAAATTAACCAATGACGGCCAACCACTAAACTGCGTGGGCGACTGAACAAAAAGAAATGGCGAATGTAAATTGAATTTCTCACAATGTCTTGATCCGCCATATTTAATAAAGGCAAACAACTCAATTCAAACTACCGAAATTTTTAAACAAGTCTTGTAAATGGCTACAATAATCACTGAAAATCGTAAAGAAAATATTTTCCATATAAAAAAGAAAAAAAAAACTTTATCAATTTATATGATTTTTGGAATGTGACATCTTTGTTCCATTATGGGTACATATATTATGAAGATTTTTCTGTATATTTGCTTTTGTAATTAAGTTCAATTTTGGATAAGAAGCGAAAAATTAAAATAAATAAAGGTAACATCCACAGCTAATATTTAGAATGTGAAGAATCAGTTTTGCATATAAATTAAACGTAAAATTACCCCCATTCCCAGATTATTACACTTTCTGTGCGTTTTTGTCTTTTGAGGGGAGGAACTACAACATTGCCAATCGTACTTAGGGTTGGTGGTAAATAAATTTAGTTAGCAACCCTAAAATATTAGAATGGTCGGAAATGGAGAATTATTTTACGTTAACATCATATACGAAATTAATTTCCTCATGCTTAAAATTCTAAAATATTTGTTATTTTGATTGTTGTTTTTTTCGATGCTTGTTAAGATGGAGTTGACAGATCGATTTTTTAAATATGTTGTTTTGCCGAAAATAGTAATATATCCAACAATTACGAAAAATCATCGATTAGAAAGTTATTATAGTTAAAAGTAATGTAATATTTGCTGTTATCTCGTTTGAATAAGGCACAACACAAATATTAATTTGAAGGATTATTTTATTTTCTGTTAACACTGCGAACATGGTAAGATGACATGAGTATAGCGGTCGTCAGAACACATGTGTACTGGACGTCGACTCAGTGAACTCTGCCTCGTTCTCATTGAAAAGGCACCAGCATGCTCTACTTGGATGGTAGCAGCAGGCTGGTGGGGGGGGGGGAGTCAGTAAGCAGAGTGACTAGGTGTAAGGAAGGGCTAAGGAGTGAGAATTGTCTTTTACACTATAGGGAAGAGGAAGGTTTAATATAGTGCAGAAGAGGATGGTAGTAATGGTTTTGGTTTTGTGACTTAAATCTTTGGCCAGTACATTTTTTTTTTGTTTTGGTAGTGATGGGGAGATTTGTGGGGGTCGCCTGGCCTTTTTTTTGGGAACTGACTTCCTCCACAAATAATAAAAATAAAAATAAGAAATCTTATATGCAACACAAACGGAGGTTTATTTCCGGAATAGAAATAACAAACAATAACAAGTTAAACCATAGTTCTCAATATTTCAGAGTTCCTTTTTTTGAGTTCATATGAAAGATGGAGAGTCTCTTTTTTTGTGTTCTTTGAATGTTCAAATATGTAACAGAGACAATATTAATGTTCGTCTGTTAAAAGAGAGTATTAATGCGCGTAGCAGTGGAAATGAAATAATTGATGTTTGCACGCGTGGTAAGTCCATATGAGAAAGCGTTGAATGAGTCGGAAGAGTTTAAAGAGACGAAAGAATGCTCGAAAGGCTAAGAGACTAAAGAGATAGATTTTGTGTTTGTGCATGTTTATATTCGATTTGATCGGCTCCAAACGAGCTCTAGAAAATCAGTTTTGAAATGTGTCCTAGGAGGAATTCCATTGGATGGAAGACATCACATGGGGTGCTTTCAACTAGGTCCGCACCTTTGGTATATAAAGGTCACGCCGGAATTTGCGTGGGTGTCATTTTTCATTTTTTTAACGCGCCGAAACAATCAATTGCACTGCGCGCCTAAATTGTATTTAACGATTTTAAATTTGAATATTAAACTGTGCCAACTGGCACAGATTTAACGAATAGTTAATTTCAAATTTACCAAAATGTTAACCTAACAAATTCAAACAGTTATAATCTTTAATTTTTCATTTGTCAGTACATGTTTGTGGTAAAATAAAACGAGATTTAAAAATTTATACATATATATATATATATATATATATATATATATATATATATATATATATATATATATATATATACTCATATTCATCCCTAGCAAGTCATATCGCTATTTGGATGTAAAGAGCTACTATTTGGGACCATGCGTAGGAAAGATTAACAAGATGTTGGTTTATGTTACATTTAAACCTGCATATTAGTACAATCAGGAAAGCAGATAGCAGGAAGGGAATTCCAAAGTCTAGCTGTTCAAGGTAAAAAAAAAAACAATTAGAAAAGAAAGCTTTCTGGCGTTTAGGGACCTCAACAGTGAAGGAGTGTGATTTTGTTGTTAAGCAGGTTTGTAAGGGATATGTACGTCGAGTGGGCACAAGTGCAACGAGTTCATTAGAGCATATTCTATTAAAATAATTGGAGCTTAGTTGACAAAGTGTGATTTATTAGATTAGGTATAGCCAAAACGGAAGGAGAGTATAAGTATTTTTTGACGAAGTCTCTCTTTAAAAACTCTACTAAAAATCAAGTAATTATCCAATCAATACAAAATTTCCACTGATTATTAAGTGAAGAATGAACTTTATAATGGTGTACTTTTTTTGTCATACTTGATATTCACATATATATATATATTTGCCTACAAAAAACCCTTCTTTATTTGTGCTTACAAATATGCTTAAAATAATCATCTGAAACTGAACAAAATATATTGTATTGTGGGGAGGGTGAGGATTGAAGATAAAACAAACAAACAAACAAACAACTGTGTACATATCAGATTTTAAGGTTGAAAAGTCGAATTTATTAATGTGTTTAATTTTTCATCTTTTGTGTTTTGAAATGTGAAATTCATTGAAAATGTTAATAATAATTATTATCTTTCAGATTAGAAAAAAAAAACTATATATTTTTTCATTCTTTTTAAGAAAAACACTGCTTTAAAATTTTTGAAAAATAAATTAATTATCTTTTAGTGCGCCCAATATTGCTAATACACCATGAATGTGAAATGCTTTGAAGAATTGATAAAAAAAATGGATAAATAACTGCGCATTTTGCTAAAAATAGTAATTTCTTTTTGACAATTTGGTGTTACGTGATATTACTTCACCTATGGTAAACCATAAGGCTTACCCACAGTTATTCGTATTTATAAACAGTTGTTATCTTTCCCTTTTCCTTTTTGCTGTGACTTGTGCTTGACTTAGTTTAAAGTGTGTGTGTGGGGGGGGGCTTGCATCTACTACAATCTCTCATCCAGAAACAGTTTGTCCTGATCGCAAGACAGAGCCAAGACAACCAAGCATTATACTAGATGCAACATTCCCAAAATGGTCACCCATCTGGTACTAGCCAGCCTCATCGTTGCTTAACTTCGGGAGTTAGGTAAAAACATATATATATATATATATATATATGAAATAAAATGGAGGTGGAAGGACCTGGATACTCAACGTTTCATCTGATTTATGCAGGCTTCTTCAAGAGGGATGGTCATTGATATATATATGGAAATTTACAGGACTAAATGAACTTATTTTGTCTTGTAAAGGCTAACATAGTTTCTTCCAAACTATCATTAAATTTTGGGATTTTTAATTTTACCATGCGAAATTTATAGAGTGAGATAAAATATGGAATTATTTGAAATTCAGGTTCTTATGTTATAATATTTTGCATATTGCAAATTATCCTAAATCTTAATTTTAAAAAAAATTCTTTGGTTCAAAAACGGTTAAAAATAAAAATATTAACACAAAATCAACTTACAAGGTATCTTCAATAAGTTTCCAGATTTTTTTCTCATGGGCACTTTTATTGATAGTACACACATGAAACCATAGTCTCCTTTGAAGTCACAGGGAGCAAGGTCTAGCCTATAGGGAGGGTGAGGAACTGTCTTGATGCCCATGACAACGTCTTTCTTTCTGATCTTCTCTGAACACCCTTGGAATAATCTTCACCCCCAACCTCCTCATGCTAAGAATGTTGTATGGAATAGACACGCCCAAATTTGCCATGGTAAGAATGGTTTTCAGAATAGACAACCTATATTATGAGGGAGGATTGTCAAAGTATTTGCCCCAAATTTAACCTTGATATGTGTTGTTTGCATACCCACCCGCAAAGACTATAAACCAGAAAAAAATTTGAGGGGTGGCAGTGTCATGTGGAGAGAAGTAGACTTGTTTATCGTGCATGTGTAGAACAGTGAATTACAGTGCATGATGCATGTTATTATATCTCGAAAACTACTTGTCTCCGCCAAAGTTAAAAAAGATTGTGTTATTCAGCATAGTCTAAAACCTACAAAAAGTCAGTTTAAAGAAGTATTTCTAATATTCACCCAAAACAAAGCACAGTGCCACATGGATATAAGAGGCTACTATTTAGAACCATGTCAACTGGGGCACTATGTGGGGAGTTGAGCAGCAAGATGCTTGTTCATATTATATTTAAATTTCTACATGTCAGTACAGTAAGGGAAGTAAGGAACCGGGAGGGAATTCTAAAAACTAGCAGTTTAAGGGAAGAAACTACTTCAGTAAAAGATCTTTTAGCATCTAGTAATGTCTATAGTATAGGGGTGGGATTTTGCTGCCTTTCGGGTTAGTCAGATGTATTTATATCTAGGAGGCACAAGGGCTACAAGTTTGTCAGAGCACATTCCATTAAAATACTTGTAAAACAGGCACAGGGATGCAACATAGTGGCGATGCAACAGAGGTTGGAGTTTGATTGACAGTGTGGGACTTATTAGATTTGTAACTTTTTTTTTACTTTGTCTAGTGGTAGATGCACCAGTCCAGATGTGGCAATAATACTCAATGCATGGGTGAGTGGTGACTTTGTGATATTTAGGTGTATGTAGTTTTCTAGCATGGTAAAGAGAGAGAGAGAGAGAGAGAGAGAGAGAGAGAGAGAGAGAGAGAGAGAGAACCTTCTTTACAGCAACCTTGGCAATGTCCTCAATGTATTTGTTCCTATTCATGTTATCTGTGAATATTAAGTCGAGGAGTTAGAATGAAAAGCTTTCGGGTAACATATTATTTGTCATAGCAATCAATGATTGAGAAGGTTTTTGTAATTTTTTAAAGAAAAGAAGTTTAGTCTTAATAGCATTAAATGTTACTGTAATGTGAGGTGGCCGTTACATTCGAACCGTCTTGTTACATTTCAATTACACGTTGTCTGGTACCATCACAGAAGAAACTAACAAGAAAAGACTTAAAAAACATGATTCAGCATTTTTTTTTTTTTAGGTAACTACAAAAAGCATTTATCTGCTAGATCTACAGCAGATGTGCTAACAGTTATATCTCATAGGATTAGCAAATCTCTCGATAGAGGCTACCTTTTTAGGGCAATTGCTCTTGACATATCAAAGGCTTTGATAGGATATGGCATAAAGGTTTACTTGACAAGATCTCCAGCTATGGTATAGCTGGAAATGTCTTCTCAATTATTAAATCATTTCTCTGATAGGTTCATAAGAGTAGTGGTTGATGGGCAGAAATCAGAAGCTCACAGTATTAATGCTGGAGTCCCTCAGGGGTCCATCCTGGGCCCAACTCTCTTCCTGATCTACATTAATGGTCTTACATCATTTGCAGACATTTATGCTGATGACACTACCATCTATGGTAGCACATCAAAGACCATAAATGACCAAGTTCTCTCCAATTCTCTCTCCTCTGATCTTGAGCACGTGGTACAATAGGGGAAAAAGTGGCTGGTTACTTTTAATGCATCTAAAACCAAGCTTCTATCTTTACATCATCAATGCTCTGATCCCCATCTGGCATCAATTGAAATGAATAGCTCTCGTCTTGGGAAGGCCTCAGGTTTTGACAAGCTTCTGGGCTTGACCTTTACTCCTGATCTGAATTGGAACACATACATCAAAATAAGGCCACTGCAAAAATAACGGAATCCTTCTATCAATCCAGTAGATATCTCACTGCTGATGCAATTCTCTGTCTATATAAGAGCCAGGTACATCCAAGGATGGAGCACTGTTGCCACATCTGGGCAGGCTTTGTGATATTTAAATGCATGTAGTTTTCTAGCTAGGCAAAGAGAGAGAGAGAGAGAGAAAGAGAGAGAGAGAGAGAAAGAAAGAAAGACCACCTTCTTTACAGCAACCTTGGCAAGAAAGGACATCCTGCCTTGATAGAGTTCAAAATAGACTTCGTAGCCTCGTAGGAGATGTACTTTTCTCTTCCCTGCAACATCTTTCTCACAGAAGAGATGTTGTGTGTTTGTCTGCTTTATCGTTATTTTCATGGCAAGTGCTCGACTGAGCTTCAAATTATGGTTCCCCCCTCGCCAAACTTTCACAAGAAACACTCGTCTAGTTGAAAACACTCAATAATTCCCTTCACTCTTTATCTGTGCCTAAACCTAAACGTAGATTCCATGAACAACGCTTCTTTCTTAGAACAGCACGCCTGTGGAACTGTCTTCCGTTTTCCTGCTTTCCAACCGACTACAATATGGTTGTCTTCAAGTCCAACGTAAAAAGTTCTTGATGAGCCGTTCCACTTAAATTAACAAATTTACCGAATTTCCATTACTAATGATTACTATATTGTCCAATTGACTACTGTACACTCTTTAACCCTTATCCTCGAATGGCATCTTGGCCTTGATAAGTGGTGATGCCAATGTAAAAAAAAAAAAAAGTTCTTGACAATGCACTTCATTGTGTTCTAAATATTACTCACGTGTTGAACATGTTTGTCCAGATGCCCTTTCACGCACATGTTTTTTTCATTGCCTGCCTTGTTGACATTTCCCTTTACAATAAGATAAATTCCTCATTAACATTATATGGTTTACACATGCTTTAACCCTAATTTTTCAATTTAACTCAACCATCTCAATATATAAGCTTTAAGACATATGTATGGGGGAAAAGGGGAGGGAAGGATGGTGTCTGCTTATTTCGAGTCAATGTTCATATTTACAGCACATTAGCCCCTTTTGGGGGGTGTTATAAAACAAAAGCAGAAACGTACCTTTTTATCTCTTTCTCACATCTCTTGACTCGGCTCGCCTGGAACAAAACGTTCATAACAGCAACGCAAGTCTCATTCTCTAGAAAATTAGGGCTTTATTCGTTTCACAATCGAATGTCGCGACCCTGTTCTCTGCCTATTTTTAGAAGGAGGGTCGGAATTTCTCTGTTGATTCATCTTCCATACATAACTGCCGCTCATCGCTCCACGAGAATGTTCAATCTGACAACTGTGTTTGACGGACTCGAAACTCAAACTGGAGACTGGAACTGAAAACTGTAGACTAACTTCTAAGCACATGCTCCCTTTTTATTTTACGGTGTGTGTGTGGGGCTGTAATTCCCGTTTAACCAGATTGCACCCTAAATACACTCACTGGCCTATCTCGCAATGCAGATGCAAACCCTGTCAATGGAAGTCCTGGGTTTGATCTATGTTACCGGTAACCTTTGTCGACCCCTTTGCACTCCTTGGCACAAACAAGTTGCGTTCAACTTAGTACAGCGTTAACCACGTTATTGACACACAATACATAAATATATATAAATCATAAAACTAACTGATATGAATTATGATACATTAACCGTCAATAAATAAATAAATTTTAATTAATGTTTATAAGATGCCTGTATTTGTTCCTATAATATATGAACTATTTTATATATCATTTTCAAGAGCACTTTTCGCTTTATCTAATCGTTTAAATTACAATAATGTTAAAACAATTATGTCTTCTTTACAAGATGGAAAAAGAATTCAAGCTTGGCCAAAAAGCTGCTGAAACAGCTTGTAATATCAACAAAGCGTTTGGCCCAGGAACACACAGCACAATGGCGGTTTAAGAAATTTCGTGGTGGTGATGAGAGTCTTAAAAATGATGAGTGAAGTGATCGGCCTTCGGTTATTAACAACGATCAATTAAGAGCCTTAGTTGAAGCCAATGCATGCACAACTATTTCAGAACTTGCTTCTGAATTAGACGTAATGTATATAATGATTTCCACCCACTTGAGATTGGAAAGACAAAAACACTTGATAAATGGATGCCTCACGAATTGAAGGACAACCAAAAGAAATGTTGTTATGAAGTGTCATCTTTCCTTCTTTTACACCACAAGAACGACCCGTTTCTTGACCAGATTGTGATTTGCGATGAAAAATGGGTTCTTTACGACAGCTGATGAAGCTCAGCTCAGTGGTTAGACACCGCCGAAACTCCACGTTAGACACCAACGAAGCTCTATAACACTTCTTGAAGCCATAGCTGCACCAAAAGAAGCTCATGATGTTTGGTGATCTATGACCAGTCTCATCAATTTCAATTTTTTTAATGCAGGCAAAACCATTATAGCAGTGAAGTACTGTCAACAAATGGATGAAATGCATCAGAAAGTTACACAACAACACCTAGCGTTAGTCAACAGAAAAGACTCAATTCTCCACGACAATGCCTGACCACATGTTGCTAAACCGATTCTGCAGACTTTGAACGAATTGGGCTCCAAAACTCTGCCTAATCCGCTATACTCTCCAGACCTCTCAACTACCGACTACTACTTTTTTTTTTTTTATTAAATTTTCATCCCAAACAAAGCACATTGCCACTTTGGTGTAGGAGGCTACTATCAGGGGCAACGACTACTGGGGTACTATGTAGGGATTTGGTCAGCAAGATGTTGGTTCACGTTACACTTGAACTTCTGCACGTCAGTACAGTTGGGGAAGCAGGGACCTGGAATGGAATTCCAAAGTCTAGCGGTTCTGGGGAAGAAACTACTGGGGTAGAAAGATCTTTTACATCTAGGGATCTCTACTCTGTGGGAGTGGGGTTTAGCTGCCTGTTGGGTTTGTCGAGGGTGTTTACGTCATGGGGGCACAAGTGCTTGCAGTTCGTCAGAGCATTCACCATTAAAATACTTGTAGAACAGGCAGAAGGATGCAACATTTCGTCGATGGGACAGAGGCTGAAGCTTAGATGCCAGTTCAGGGCCTATCAGGCTGGCGACTCTCTTTTGAACCTTGTCTAGGAGCGAGAGACTAGTAGCAGATGCACCAGCCCAAATATGACAGCAATACTCCATACATGGGCGAATGGTGGTCTCATAGAGGTACAGGATACTTTTGGGTGTTAGTAGTTTTCTAGCTTGGTAGAGAGAGCTTACCTTTTTCACAGCAACCCTGGCAATACTTTCAATGTAATTGTTCCAACTAATGTTTCCTGTAAATGTTAGGCCAAGGAGTTTGAAAGATGTACTTAGATAAAAAGTCGTTGGCCATTGCTATAGGTGGTAGAGAAAGTTTCTTGTAATTATTGAAGGAAACTAGTTTAGTCTTGGCAGCATTGAATGTGACCATCCATTTTTGTCCCCATTCCACTACAGATTGGAGGTCATCCTCTAGTGTTTTTGCCATTTCTTTAGATATGTGTTCATTTGTTTTCATGTTGTGCTTGTTATAGAGCATGGTGTCATCAGCATATATACCCATCTCAGAGGCAATTTTGTCGGGAAGGTCATTTATGAATATTAGGAACAATAGAGGTCCAAGGATAGACCCTTGGGGCACTCCCGCATTTATATCATATTGTTTAGATGTACGACCGTCGAGGACAACCTGGATTTTTCTTTTATCTAAGAAGGATTTAATTATGTTAAGTATTCTACCAGTGATACCGTATGATCTAATTTCCTGAGGAGACCCTCATGCCATACCCTGTCAAAAGTCTTAGATATATCTAGAGCTACCACTCGGCCCACCCCCGCTTTGTCCAGTGAATGGTATATACATTCAGAGATTACAGTTAGGATGTCTGCTGTGGAACGGGCTTGTCTAAATCCATATTGAGGAATAACCTTCTTAGTGACACACAATATGGTTTCCGCTCTGCAAGATCTACCACAGATGTGCTGACGATTATATCCCACAGGATTAGTGAATCTCTTGACAAAGGCTTCCTTTCTAGGGCAATTGCTCTTGACGTATCAAAGGCCTTCGACAAGGTATGGCATAAGGGTCTACTTCACAAGATTTCCAGCTACGGTATAACTGGAAATATTTTCTCAATCATTAAATCATTTCTCTCCAATAGGCTCATAAAAGTAGTGGTAGATGGACAAAAATCGGAGGCCCGCAATATAAATGCTGGAGTCCCTCAGGGGTCAATCCTGGGCCCAACTCTCTTCCTGATCTACATCAATGACCTCCCTAAACACATACTTAAATCATTCGTTGACATCTATGCTGATGACACGATCATCTACAGCAACACATCAAAGGCTGTAAATGACAAAGTTCTCTCTGATTCTATCTCCTCTGATTTTGAGCGCGTGGTTCAGTGGGGGAAGATGTGGCTGGTTTCCTTTAATGCATCCAAAACCAAACTCCTATCCTTACATCATCAACGCTCTGATCCCCATCTGGCATCAATTATGATAGATGGCTCTCGTCTGGGTGAGGCCCCGTGTTTTGACAAGCTTCTGGGTTTGACCTTTACTCCTGATCTGAAATGGAACACGTACATCAAGTCTGTTGCCAAGGTCGCTGGAAAGATGGTGGGATCCTTCTACCGCTCCAGAAGATGTCTCACTACTGATGCAATTCTCTATCTATATAAAAGCCAAGTATGTCCAAGGATGGAATACTGTTGCCATATCTGGGCAGGAGCTGCTAAAAACAGCCTATCCTGCCTTGACAGAGTACAAAATAGACTTTGTGGCTTAGTGGGGGATGCCCTTTTCTCTACCCTGCAACCTCTCTCCCACAGAAGAGATGTTGCGAGCCTATCCTTGTTTTATCGTTATTTCCATGGCAGGTGCTCGTCTGAACTCCAATCTCTGGTCCCCCCCTCGCCAATCTTTCACGAAAAACACCCGTCTAGCTGAATCCACTGTGAAAAATTTCCCCCACTCTATATCTGTGCCTAAATCAAGACGCGGATTCCATAAACAAAGCATCTTTCTTAGAACTGCACGCCTGTGGAACTCTGTTCCGTCTGCCTGCTTCCCACCAGACTACAACTTGGATGTCTTCAAGTCCAATGTTAACAAATTCCTAATGAACCGCCCCCTTAAGTAAACACTTCATCAAATCTCCACACTAACGTAATGTACTTGCAATAACCCTTATCCCTGAGTGGCTTCCAGGCCTTGATAAGTGGTGATCACTGTGTAAAAAAAAAAAAAAAAAAGAGAAAATATATTTCCCCATGGGGCATCTCTGATAAGATCTCTGATGGCTTCCCAGTCAGCCTTTTTATAATATCTCAATATCTCGTTGTTTTGAGCAGTGGCTCTTCAGTTTTGGCTCTAGAGTTTAGGGCGATTTCAACCATTATCACTGCATGATCAGCGTTCCCAAGTGGGTTGTCGGCATTCGTTATACAATCATCGGGAACTGTGGTCAAAAACAAATCTAGAAGTGATGTGTGTTGTTCTTGCTGGTCAGGGAAACGGGTTGGAAACGTAACCATTTGTGACAGGGAGTGAGATATAGAGAAGCTATGTGTTGTACTGCTCGCTGCATCTAAGTAGAGAATCCAAGCCAGTTTTTGTGGTGGACATTAAAGTCAAGCATCTCAACAACTTTCTGCATGAATAATGCTTCAAAAACCTAAGCGATATCAAAAACGACTTCAGCAACTTCTTCACCACCAGAATGCAAGATTTTTATGTTACTGGCATAAATACACTTTTGTGTTGGCAAAATTGTGCTGATTTTGATGGTGCTTATTTTTATCAATAAATTTTTGTTTGAGATATATTCATCTGAATTAAAAATTTAAAAACCGCAATGATTTTCCTGTCAACCTGATAAAATGTATATTAACAACTTTTATAAATTAAATATAAAAAGTTTTACTTCATTTTATCATTATTTTATTTGAAGTTTGACTATTTTATTTTATTTATGCAGAGGAATAGTATGAAATATTTATCGAGTAAATTAACCTATTATTATATAACTAGCAGGGGTACCCGGCGTTGCTCGGATGTTTCGAGGTTAGTTTATTACCAATAACAATTATTAAATTTGAATTTAATTCTATTTCCCCTATTTAGGTAATAGTTTACTTTCTATATCCTAAGTTAACGGCCTATTAATTTATTTATTGCACCATTCTAAAAACCCATGTTAAATTTTAAATTATCTTGCTACACTTACATTTCACTTACAACATATTTCTTAATTATTTTTTATACATATTATTTTAATTAAGTCTTAGGCGTAATAGTAGGAATTTATTTCTATGAAGACAGCTTTGTATAATATCAAACTTTTTTCTTCACTGTGGTATAACTCAAGTAAGCATAGATTACATCTTTTTGATTTACTAGGTTTATATTTTCTAACTTTATCGACTATTGACCATTTTAATTCAAATTCTATTTTATTTTTACATAGTTCAATAACCCAATCCCCAAATGCAGTGTGTTTTTCTTCTTATTTTTCATATTATTTCTTGTCCTATCATTATTTCTATCCTTATCATCATTTCAATTTGGTTCCTTCACTGGTCCAATGGTAAATGATGCAATATGATTTCGATATCATTCCTTGAAATTACATTCAGTTCCTTCTATGTATATCTTTTTTACTATTACTTAACTTCACATTTGTATACAATTTCAGAAATTAAGCAATTACTTTTCAATGGACATTCATTAGATATTCTACAGTTAAATTTTTTCTCAATATTTATTTCACCTGATTCAATTCTACTATTATTTACTATTTTGTTAATTTTACAATTATTTGAACTTATTATAGTTTTACTTAAATTTTCAGCGGTTGAGAATGAAAGTTTAACAGTGTTCTTATTCATTATTTTACTTAATCTATTGTCTGGGGGGGGGGTCAGTTATTTTGTAAAATTCTTTAGGAATATTATTTTGTATATGTTCACTGAAAGATGGATTAAACCAAACTTGTTTTTTGTGTCTATTTCTCTTTTTCATAACTGCATTATTACTATTATATGCTTGTTTATCATTTTTAATTTTATTCATATTTCATTGCTGTCTTTATTTTTACATCTATTTTTATTCCTTGCATTCTTTTTCCTTTAATCGCCATGTTATATGATATTGTGTAGTTTATGATATTGTGTAGTTTATGATATTGTGTAGTTTATCCTACTATCTTTATTATCCACTTCCTTTATGCATTTGATCTTTCCTTAGTATCCTGATCGAGTTAATGCTTTGTTGTAACAATCTTTATTTTTATCAAATATGTTCTCATTTTGTGATATCCTAGATATTCTTTTTATATACTGGAGATAATTGCTTTTTTATACTTTTAGGATGATTAGATTTATAGTCTATTACATTATATATATATATATATATATATATATATATATATATATATATATATATATATATAATTTTAGTCATTCAATAAATTTAAAAATTTATGACGTGAAATGGTTAAATTTCAAATCAAAAGATTTTTATTATTCTATGTAAGACAAAGAATACATTTGAAATATTCTAACTCCTTATCCTATAGGATTTCGATGTCTCTTTGTCTTACATAAAATAATCTTTTGATTTGAAATTTTCATGTTATAAATTTTTAAATTTATTGAATAACTAAAATTTAATTTATTTGCTCTATCTTGTATATCGAGCAATTTTTATTTAGATGGGATAGTACTTATAGAATATTACTGCCAATAATACTTTGTAAGACTTAATCACAGGTTTTCATACCAGTAGATTGTGAGATAATTTTATTCTGATGTATATATATATATATATATATATATATATATATATATATATATATATATATATATATATATATATATATTGTGACTGTGTGTAAACAAGAGTGCTACAGCTCGAACTACAGTTGCTGCCCTTTTCCTGAAACCTTAATGTGTGTGAAAAGCTGCCAACCTTTTGTTGATTCATACAAACGATATTAGACATGATATTGTATTACTTAACAAAGATGTGCAATTATTTATAATTGTTATAATTACTGATATGATCCTTTTTCTTCCCTCTCCTTTCTCTTTGTCTCCCGCCCCCTCTCCCCCCCCTGCCTTCCTCCCTCCTCTCTTTACAACTTTCTGGGGTTATTAACGCCACAATAAGCGAAAGGCCTGTAAACATGTTGCATTTAGCTTAGTCGTCGTCATCATCATATCGTATGGTTTAGGCATTGGTTTTACCGATATTTTTCTACAATTCATAGCATAAGAAACATTCATTTAGAAATTTGGAAATAAAAATGTGAAGTTATTAAACAGGTTTCTGAGTTTTTTAGATGCGGATTTATAATTTGTGTTATTTGGATTTTGACGGCTTCAAAACTCTAGTTTCCTTTTTTGTGTCTTCTACTCCTCACATTGCATGAACGATGTTTCTGACAAAAGGGGAAGAATTGCTGTTTTCTGAGTCAGAATCTAATCCATATAACATTTATCGTTGACTAGTTTTTGACCTTGCAATGCTATTTTTTAAAAATTTCTTTAAATCAAATGGCTTAATGCTTTGTCTGGAGCGATTTCCATTGCAAAAAAATTGCATGTGGAAATTTCTAATTTACTAGATGTCAACATAAATGTTAAGAACAAAGTTTCGTTTCGACTGGCAGTTTGGTCTTATAATGTTCTGAAAGGTCATTTTTACAATGTCAGTGACCAGACAACAAAAGTTGTCCCAATTCTTAAAAAAGGTTTCCGAATTTTTTAGATGAGGATTCATAATTCATATTATTTTGATTATTTCAACTACTATTCTCATCTTAAGTGCTATTTGCACACAATGTTTTGACTAATGAAACTTTCAATCTTCTTCAGCTGTCTCTTATCGAATTCAGGAATCATTTATCTTTTAATACCGTAGTACATTTAATGTATGTACGTGTGTCACATTTTCCAGATTATAAATTATTCGATCGGGAGATCCTATTTATTAAAAAAGGATAGAAGATGATAACATACTAAAACATTAAATTATTAGTATATAGATATATACTAATTTAATTTTTGTTATATGTTATCACTTTATATCCTCCTTTTTAATAAATAGGATCTCCCGATCACAAAAGACGAAAGTAAAAAAAGATCAATAAAAAAACCATGATGTTGCTTTTGGGCTGTATGTGAAACTAAAATATACATTTTTGGTCTTCTGGCTAGGATCCAAGGGTAGTACAGTTTTAACAAAAAGGCTACAATTATAATATCGCGGGGCCTGCATTCATGCTGAACGTCCACAGAATACTCAGCAACAATTTATTACATATGAAAAATGCCGCTGGGGAATTTCCACAGGTCCCACTGATTCTGTTGAATTTGGATAAAATTACAAACCTTTTATTTAATCCATTCTCGTTCTGTCAGCCTTGACCAGGTAGAAGTCTAAAGTAATTTACAATTGTATTCTTCGTACTGCCTACACCGAGGATTGAACCTTCAACCTCCAAAAAAGTGTCACTTACAACTGAATGTTATGTAGTACGTTATCTTTTACATCATCAGTCTTTCTGGACAGAAAAGGTCCAAAGTTCAACAAGAAATACCTGATGAAGGTCAGAGATTACATCAATCAAAATCATTTTTCTCCGATAGGCTCATAAGAGTAATGGTAGATGGACAAAAATCGGAGGCCCGCAATATAAATGCTGGAGTCCATCAGGGGTCAATCCTGGGCCCAACTCTCTTCCTGATCTACATCAATGACCTCCCTAAACACATACTTAAATCATTCATTGACATCTATGCTGATGACACGACCATCTACGGCAATACATCAAAGGCGGTAAATGACAAAGCTCTCTGATTCTCTCTCCTCTGATCTCGAGCACGTGGTTCAGTGGGGGATGATGTGGCTGGTTACCTTTAATGCATCCAAAACCAAACTCCTATCCTTACATCATCAACGCTCTGATCCCAATCTGGCATCAATTGTGATTTATGGCTCTCGTCTGGGTGAGGCCCCGTGTTTTGACAAGCTTCTGGGTTTGACCTTTACTCCTGATCTGAAATGGAACACGTACATCAAGTCTGTTGCCAAGGTCGCTGGAAAGATGGTGGGATCCTTCTACCGCTCCAGAAGATATCTCGCTACTGATGCAATTCTTTATCTATATAAAAGCCAAGTACATCCAAGGATGGAATACTGTTGCCATATCTGGACAGGAGCTGCTAAAAACAGCCTATCCTGCCTTGACAGAGTACAAAATAGACTTTGTGGCTTAGTGGGGGATGCCCTTTTCTCTACCCTGCAACCTCTCTCCCACAGAAGAGATGTTGCGAGCCTATCCTTGTTTTATCGTTATTTCCATGGCAGGTGCTCGTCTGAACTCCAATCTCTGGTTCCCCCTTGCTAATCTTTCACGAAAAACACCCGTCTAGCTGAATCCACTGTGAAAAATTTCCCCCACTCTATATCTGTGCCTAAATCAAAATGCGGATTCCATGAACAAAGCTTCTTTCTTAGAACTGCACGCCTGTGGAACTCTGTTCCGTCTGCCTGCTTCCCACCGGACTACAACTTGGATGTCTTCAAGGCCAACGTTAACAAATTCCTAATGAACCACCCCCTTAAGTAAACACTTCATCAAATCTCCACACTAACATAATGTACTTGCAATAACCCTTATCCCTGAGTGGCTTCCGGGCCTTGATAAGTGGTGATCACTGTGTAAAAAAACAAAACAAAAAAAAAACGTTAAAATAACGCACAAGATGAGAATAGAATATACATTTTTATTTTTATATATCACACGAAAAGGGTTGATATGCTGTAAAACAAACGTACCAACCAATTAGTTGTCAGTCGAAAGTTAAAGTTAATCCTCCATTTTGGTTCAGGTGGAAAACTTGCAACACAATATTCTGCTGACACAGAAAATTAACCAATGAATTTGACCCAAATTTATCTGCTGCCGTTTTTAAAGTTTAACCGCATTGCAGTCTTGTCAATCAAAGTGAAAATGCAAAACTTACTTAGTAGTCTAGACCAGGGTTTCCCAAACTTCAGGACACCATGGAACCCATGAGCAGGGCAAAAGTTTTTTCATGGATCACTAACAAGATAATTTCTAAAATAAATATGAAAAACATTAATTTCAAATTTTAGCTCATTAGTTGTTCCTGTTCGTGATTTTAATATATTTTTGTGCTTACAACAAATTTTTTTTGTTTTTGTTTCTGTTCGTGACTCTTTTTTTTTATTACATTTTCACCCCAAACAAGTTACAGTGCCACTTTGATGTAGTGGATTACTATCAGGGAAATAAGTTGTAGTGATATTATGTAGGGAGTTGAGCAGCCAAGTGTCTGTTTACATAACACCTGAACTTATGCATGTCAGTACAGTTGGAGAAGCAGGAACCCGGAAGAGAATCATAAAGTCTAGCAGTTCTGGGGAAGAATCTATAAAAATAAAAGGCTTTCTGAGATCTGGGGATCTCTACACTGCTGCTTGTCAGGTTTGTCAGGGGCATTTACATCGAGGGGGGTACAAGAACTTGTAGTTCGTTGAAGAATCCACCATTAAAATACTTGTAAAACAGGCAGAAGGATGCAACATTTCGTCGATGGGACAGAGGTTGAAGCTTAGATGACCGTTCAGGATCTATCAGGTTGGCGACTCTCTTTTGAACTCTCTCCTGGAGTGAGAGACTAGTAGCAGATGCACCAGCCCAAATATGACAACAATACTCCATACATGGGCGAATGGTGGCCTTGTAGAGGTGTAGGATGCTTTCAGGCGTAAGTAACTTTCTAGCATGGTAGAGAGAACCCACCTTCCTTGCAGCAGACTTGATGTATCTGTTCCAACTCATGTTCCCTGTGAATGTTAAGCCAAGGAGTTTTAACAAAGTACTGTCAGCTAATGTATTTTTAGCCATAGCTAATGGTGGTTGAGAAGGTTTCTTTTAATTATTAAAGGAAACGAGCTTAGTCTTAGCAGCATTGAATGTTATCATCCATTTTTGTCTTCATTCCACTACAGACTAGAAGTCTTTTTCTAGGGTTTCCACCATTGTCTTGGATATGAGTTCATTGGTTTTCCCCTCATGCCTGTTATAGAGCATGGTGTCATCAGTAAATATGTCCATCTCAGAAACAATTTTATCAGGGCAGTCATTTATGATTATCAGGAATAATAAAGGTCCAAGGATCGACCCCTGAGGTACACTTGCATTTATATCATATTTTGATGTTTTGGTGTACGACCATCAAGGACAACCTGGATTCTTTTCTTATTTAAGAAGGATTTAATTATGTTAAGTATTTGTCCAGTAATACCATAGAATTTGATTTTCATGAAAAGACCATTGTGCTGTACCCTGTCAAAAGTCTGAGATATATTTAAGGCTACTGCCCTTCCCTCCCTTGCCTTATCCAGTGCATGGTGTATACGTTCAGAGATTACAGTTAGAATATCTGCAGTAGAATGAGCTTGCCTAAATCCATATTGATGGTCGGACAATAGTTTAGCAACTCTAAGTTGGTGAACTAGAGCTTGATTAATTATAGACTCAAATATTTTGGCGAAAAGAGGGAGGAGGCTAATTGGACCAATAATTTAATGGGTCAGTTCTTTTGCTAGAATTCTTGTAGACTGGTACCACAGAAACAGTTGCTGTTAAAAAGTGGACGTTTTAGCATGTCAAAATAAATAAATGGTAAGATGAATAACATCTTGGAATTTGGAACATAGTTGTTTTGTCATTGAAACTCAATAACTTTCACAGTCACATTTGTTGGGTGGATTTATATCAGGATTTTGTTTCATTTTCGAGTTTTGAACCATTATCGAGATTCCAAAGATCATAACCTCATGTTCGCCATCTTGCTGTTGTTCTAACTTAGTGTAGCGATACACCAGAGACATTAAAATGGATAAATAAGGAACGTTTCAGTTACGCACATTTGCTGTAGACACTCACACAAATTCTGTGGACATAAAAAGTCAAACTGTGCCTCTGCACGGACGTAGTTCAAAACTATACCACGTGACAGGGTGTCCACTTTCTATCCAATCAACGCTCAAGGAAAACACTTTTATAAAATCGTTTCCTGGCAGCCTTCTCTGGTAGCCAGCGAGATCGTATAAAAGACACTACGCGCGAACTCCACACCAGTTCAGGATACAGTAAGCAACTCGTCGGCTGACTCTGTCTTGTGGGACGTAAAACCACCAACAGGAATCATAAACCTAAATTCTCAACATGGAAGTACACCATATCAAACGAGAATTAACTCTTTTCGTCTTTCTCTCTTTGCCTATCATTCCAGGCTAAGCACATGGCACAAACACAAAAGGAAAAAAATATTTTTGTAGCTAATATTAACGCTCAAATCTCACTTTAAAGAAAAACATGATTTCCTCAGTCAGAGGAGGTTTTTCATTTCCATCTGTTGTTAGAGATTTTACTCAAGTTCTACCCGCATGTAAGAAATACATATTAAGTCTTCATGACTACATGATTAAAAAAATCTAACACTTAAATCCATGAACTACAAACATCTCGTAAAACATTTAATGACTTAATCTTTCTCTTGCGTGTCGACACCGTCGTCGTACACGTATATTAAAACACAAACAAACAAAAATGATTTATCTTATTATTAAATAACACTTTTTAATAAATGTTGGTACTTGTACAGTTTAATCAAGAAATTAAAAAAATGAAAATATCGAAAAAAGGTTATATTGTACGTATCCGTTTTGGACTGAACATCTCTGAAAAAAAAATTCACTTAATTTGATCGAAGGGTTTTTTTTTTTTTTTTTTTTTTTTTTTTTTTTTTTTTACAGCGGAAAAACACGTTTTTATGAGAGCGCAATGAAGATAGCCTTCTTTAAATTTTTTAACACGCTACGGGGAGATAACTCAGTTTAAAGTGCCGACACTCCCTCCCCACCTTTAATACTAGCTTTTCTTCCTAAAAATCGAAACATGACTACCTTTTGCTCGGTATCATAACAAATTGTTTTTTTCGCTGTATTATAAAAAAAAAAATAAAATAAAAAAGTACTTGATCAAATAAAGTTAAATTTTTAACGGATACCAGGCATCGGCATCGGTGAATGTCGACCAAATCCCCTACATTAGCAACTTGGCAGTACTTGCGTTTCAAACTTAAAAACGTTTTAAAATAAGTTAAAACACCAAAAAACGCATCCAAGTAGATAAGAAGAAAAACTTAACTTGCTTTTGGTAACATTTATTTGCTAAAAATTTGTTTCTTTGGCACTTTATATTTTCAATGATTAATGACTTGAAGTAAATTATTGCCATTTGCCTCATCAACGCGGTTGTATCACGTGACAAAACAAAATCTGTAAATGAGCCAAGACAAGTTTCCATTTTTCCCCCAAATGTTTTGAGACACAAAGTAATTTCCGATTGTTTGAACAAGGAAAATGAAATTTTATCATTTTTTTTTTTTTTTTTTTTTTGATGATGCATTATTTATCGTGTCGTCTAATTTTAATCACAGATATGCACTCGATCGAAGAAAGAAAGAAACTTGAGTGTCAAGTTTTTCGGGTGACAATTCTTTTTTTTTTTAATGTAAAGAAATTTGAGATTCACTGAAAGAATGTCTGTTTAAAAGGACTGACGTCATTAAGTTCGGATAATGTTTTCTCTCTATGATTTGAGAGAGAGAGAGAGAGAGAGAGAGAGAGAGAGAGAGAGAGAGAGAGAGAGAGAGAGTAAATATTCAGGTCAATAAAATGGAAAATATGGAAGCACATACTTATATAAATAAATCCGCTACTGTTGCCATTGCCATGTCGAATACTATAAATCTTATTATAATGGAAATTTCATGTCTGCAATTGAAACTATGACATATATATATATATATATATATATATATATATATATATATATATATATATATATATATATATATATATATATATATATATATATATATGAAGTGCCTTCAATAAGTTTCCAGATTTATTTTTGTAGAGGCACTTTTATTGATAGTACACATATGAAACTCTAGTCCACTTTGAAGTAATCTCCCCCTTCTGCAACGCACTTGTTGTACCGTTCCAACTTCTGGGAGGCCTCATGGAAGTCCTCTTGCGTAAGTGTATCAATGACCCTCGTCACAGTCTCTTTCATCTCCTCAATTGTCTCATAACGACAGCTTCTAAGGTTTTCCTTGAGCTTAGAGAATAACTAAAAGTCACAGGGAGTAAGGTCTGAAATATAGGGAGGGTGAGGGACTGTCTTAATGTCCATCTTGGCCAAATAATCTGTGATCTTCTCTGAGCACGCTTGGGACAAACTTCACGCACTTCTTCCACATCTCCAGTTCTTCACGAATAATTGCGTGTACCGTTCCCACACTGACATCAAACTCTGTACTTATTATCTGTATAGAAATATTACAGTACTTATTCATGAAATTCTTTATTTGGCCAATCAACGCTGGTGTTCTGACTTCCTTACTCCGCCCACATCTCTCATCATCCCTCACAGACTCCCTAGCTTCATTGGATCTCTTATGCCACTCAATTCATGCATGATGATTCAAAAGCAGTCTGGAGTATTCCATACGTTTCTGTGACATTTTTACCAAGTTTAAAACAGAATTTTATTGCATATCGTTCTTCTAAGGTGTTCTCATGTCTAGATCGCACTTCTGAAATTCATCAGTTGTGACAATCAGGCTTTAGTAGATTGTATTTCAGTTCCTGCTGTAGCTGTTCATTTGAATCTGAAATCATAAAAATTGGTCAGTCATCTCATAAGATATATAGCAATAATATACTGAATTTTCAAGAGTCGTCGACAATTTTAAATGCCTGTACAAAAAAAAGTCTGCAAACTTATTGAAGGTACCTCATACATAGTGTAAGCTAACCTAACTAAAGTATGTGATACTGCCGACAGAGAGGCACTTTATAAGGTGTTGAAAAAGCTCAGTGTCATCATCTCTTTCCACAAACCTATGAAAAGCATTGTAATCTCGGGCAGGAATGATTCCGATCCATTTTACATTTCAAATGGTACAAAACAAGATGTCTTTGCAGATTTTTCCGTTATACTTCAACATGCAAATGGTAATTTGATAGCAATGTTAAATTCCCATTCCGTACAAGTGGAGGTTTGTTTGATCATCAATGCTTCAAGACATTGTTGAGAATCCGAATAATATGTGACATGCTATTTGCATACAATTCTGTTTTAGTTGTAAAATCATATGTCGAAGCACAATAGCTTGTAAACAGCGTTTCGACTCACCATAAACACTACAAAAACTGAAGTAGTTCTACGGCATACACCTAATCCTATAACTGATCAAAGTTATGAAATCAGCATCCTCCCAATTCACAGCAGACCAGAAGTGTGAAACGGAGTTCATCAGCTGATTCTTTTCCAGACATTACAGTAGATGTGAAGAATTTTATATGTGTTAAATGTTTTATGTACTTAGGCAGCAGATTAAACTCAGATGTTAATCTTGACAACAAAACTGTTGATTGTATAGCCGAGGCATCAGCAGCTTTTGGTAAACTTAGACACCAACGATGGGATGGTGTCTTTCACAAAAGTTGTCTTCACACAATATGTGGACTTACACTCAAAAAGACATGGTGACCAATTCTGACCTCTTTGTCAATTTAGACATTCCTCATGCACTCTCAACTACATTGGGCTAGGCACGTGGTCAGAATGCCTGAAACATTCTAGAAGATTCAGCTTCATTTTGGGAAAAAAACATTTTAGCTGCCTCTTGTTGAAGTATAAGAATAAACTTAAAAGCAATTTTACAGCGACACTTATTCCACTTTTGAGCATAAACTGCTTCTGATAGAAAACTGTGTTGATTAACATGTTGCAATGGTGGGATTTTGTTATTAAAGAGTACAAAACTCAGGGAAACAAGAGAAAGAAGGAAGAAATTGGCTGTCATGACAACAACATTGTATTCCACCATTTTTTGTGTACTGCTTGTGACTAAATTTGCAAATTGCTGATAGACCTTAAGTCCCATGAGAGACATTATTATCGAAACTGAATTTATTTCTGAGACACTCATACATAAAGAATGACGGAAGTGTCCATTCGTACATTATTATTATTATTATTATCTTAGTACAGTATATATATATGTATATATACAGGGTGTCCGTAAAGTTACTATACAGTCGAATTACATCCTGTGCGTTTTCCGTTTTCCAATATTGCTTCAAAATAAATTTGCGCTCTTCCAAAGTTAGCTTGCGTGGCATGCTTGATTAAATAAACCTGTAAAAAAATAAATATTAACTATTAATACAAATATAATATAATAAAACAATAAGACTGTATAGTAACTTTACGGACACCCTGTATATATATATATATATATATATATATATATATATATATATACACAAACATGACAGAAAAGAATAGACACACATAGAAACAGTTTATTTCAAATAAAATATAATTTATAAAACAAAATCAAAAATAAATGGTCACAAATTTAATAACTAAAACTCGGTTGACATTCTCTTTACTGTTTTTTTATGTTGGGACCCTTCTAAGCATGGCATTGATCAGTTGATGAATATGATTTTGAGGAATTTGTTGCCGTGTCTGACGCAATAATGCTACAAGTTCAGGCTTAGAAGATGGTTTCCTTTTCTTTTTGCGAAGGTTCCGGTCTAATATGCCCCAAAGGTTTTCAATTGGGTTCAAATCCGGGGACTGACTTGGCCATGGAAGTTTGTTAATCCTATTTTGGCTCAACCAATGTTGTGTCATCCTAGCAGAGTGACAAGGAGACTCCGTTTTCTATAAATAGGTAGTTAACTTGGTTCATTTTACCACTTCAGAATATTGGTAGGAATCCTTCATGTAACATTGAAACATATTTAGGAGAATTAAACAAGAAATAAGACAATTTTAACAAAAGACCTTTATTCCTCCTTCTGCAGCTACGCGTGACTTCTCGTCTCTGTTGTGACGTCACTCACATGTTTCTAACGTGATCATCTGTATTCTTTTTATAAACTTTTCTTTTTCTTGCCATTACACCATGTCACACACAGCTTGGTTACTTGCATACATGTGTCCGCACTCTGTTACACTCACAGTGATTTAGTCCACAATACATTGTAGTCTACATTGCACTGTAGAGAACCTGTTGATTTTATAAAATTATTTTTATATAATGGCTGCAATTAAAGTTTAAAATGCAAAAATCAAATATCATGGTTCACTTGTGCTCTAAACAGAAATCTTCACTTCGAATGTGCTCCTGTCTTATCAAAGAACCTAATGTTGATTTTATATACTGGACACTTTTGCTTGTGTAGTGATAAAACTTTTCAAATGCACTTGTAATGTTCGACTGTGTCCGGGTGTTAACTTTGGTCAAAATTGGCTCCTTCTTTAATGAAAGTTTTTCGATTATTGATTTCTGATACTTATCAGAGGCATTCTGATACATAATCTATATAACACTCCCAGTCACATAGAGTACAGTTATGCGAAATTTAAAAAAAAACAAAAACGACCCAGCATCGACTCCATAGGAAATAAACTCTCTCTCTCTCTCTCTCACACACACATACACGCAGTGTCTTATATATATATATATATATATATATATATATATATATATATATATATAGTAATTAATTTCCACAGTAAAACAATGTTGCAGCTCACAAGTCCCATGACATCCAATAAACCGGAAGTCCATGACTCAAGTTTCGTCCTCATTTGGTCTCATCAGTCAAACACATCCGAACTCAGGATTCAAAACCTGAATCTCTTGCATGCGAGGCGAGTACTCTGTCACTTGAACAATTGCACCATACACAGGAAAGTCTACATGCTGACACAGATCAAGCAAACCACAGCGAAACCCAACTATGGAATAAATGTACTTCATCTCGAACAAGGGGTGTGGCCACCAACCACTGAGAACCCAAGCCGATGCCTCGCAAGTAGGAATTTTTTACTCACTAGAACGATACCATCCAACATGCTAATCTAGTGAACAATTAGTAATAGAATTTTCAGAATGTGAGAGACTATATAATTATTTCCACAGTCAAGCAATGTTGCAGCTCACAAAAGCCATGACAGCCAATAAAAAGGAAATCCAAGAACTCGATTTTCACACACATTTGGGTTCCTCAGTTGAACACATCCAAACTTGGGATTATGAAAACCCGAGTCTCTTACATATGCGGTGAGTACTTTGCCATTTAAGCAACTGCGCCACACACCAGAAAGTCTACTAACAAGTTTGAATGTACTCAACTACATATACATACAATTCTATTTCATTTTTTGTTGTCATGTAATAACGCACAAAAAAGTAAAATCAATCGTGGGGGCAAATAGTACAATTTTACAAAAAGTATATTTGTAAAAGACTATATGAATTCAACAAAATAAAATGATACAATTCATTAAAATGGTTCAATTTTACAATAATGTTGAAAAAAGTTTTATTTTGCTTTATGCAAAACAAACAAACCGCATACCATAATACTCAATTTCCGGGTGCGAGTATTATTACATCTTCTATCTATCTATCTTTCTATATATATAAAAGCGAAAATGTATGTATGTATGTATGTATGTTTGTGTGTCTGCTAAAAACTTTTGACCGACGGAACAAAAATTCACAAACTTGGTCTCATATGAAAGCCCACCCTCCGGACGACAAATATCGAAAAATTGTCCCAAAAGGACCATCAGAAGTGCGTCAACTGATCGATTTTCTGCAGGGGGGGGGGGTGCCCCAAAAAGTGACATTGTAATGTTAAACATTACATATTTTTAAATCGATTTATAACTGCCCCAAAAAATACGGGCGCCAACTCTTATACATAAAGTATACACGGGGCCGTTTATTTTGGGTCAACTTGTATTTAAAACCCGCTGAGTCATGTCACGTGATCTTGACGTCAGCAAGCTGTAATGGCAGTCTGAATTTAAAAACATTGTTGTTATCGGTAAGATTTTTTTTAACCCTCACACAAGCTAAACTATGAACTTCTACGCTATGACAACGTTACCAAAGTTATTAGCACATTAAAAATAGTTGGATACGATAGTTAAACGAAAAATAACAAGCCAAAAATGTGAAGTAAAAAAAAATACGCTTACAAAAAATATTAACGATTGAAGTTTTTACAAAAAAAAAACAGCCAGACGCCACTTTTTTAGTAACAGTCTTTAGAGTAAGGAAGATGAAGAGAGAGAGAGAGAGAGAGAGAGAGAGAGAGAGAGAGAGAGAGAGAGAGAGAGAGAGATATACACAAACGCAGAGAGAGAGAGAGAGAGAGAAAGAGAGAGACAGACAGATAGAGAGAGAAGTCTACACAGGAAACGAAATACGTAATTTAATAAACGCTAATGTGAAGTAAAAAAATTTAAAAAAAAATACTGCTACGTCATCTCGTAACGCTCCCGTGATGACCTTATTTAGTGGCTATCTGTTAATCAAACCTCTTATCACTCGCTTTATAAGCCTTATTTTAACAATATAATCAATTCCTCTTACTCTTTGCCTAGACGGTTAAGTGGTTGGAGTTTGTTTCACCCCCGCGTCAAGGCTCCCGGGTTCAATCCAACCTCACGACCAAAACTATTTTTTTTTCTTTTACATCTTTAGACACGCGGGCAACGTTTCTTTATTTTTTTTACTTCGCTTATTCTTTAGTTTACTCCCCCCCCCCTATACACACAGCGGTTTTTTTTTTCGCTGTTTTTTTTTTTTTTTTTTTGGTTTTGGATTTTCCGATTTTTTTAACATCGTTTCAGGGTTATTACTTATCCCCCCCCCATACACACACCTACAAACACCCGGCCAACGCCCCCCCCCGCTAGTAATAAATATATAAATAAATAAATACAATTCTTTATTGTATACGTACCGGTTGCGGAACAAAAATTTCATATTCTAAAAATCACGTAAATTCATCAAGTATTTTTTTAAGCCAAGAAAATCAAATTTTATGAGTAAGCAATATAACCTTGTGTCTTGATCTGCCATAAATAAAGGGAGGCAACTAAATTTGAACTACTGAGATCAAAATCAGCCTTGTAATGGCTACGATTTACTATTAAAATCGCAAACAATCGTAAAAAAAAAAAATGATATCATTTTTTTTACGATTTTATAAACGAAACAAAAATAAACTACTCGATCAGTGTACGTAATTTTTTTTGGAATATGACATTTACGTTATGTGATGGATGGATACATACATTATAAAGATTTTTCCTGTATTTATTTTATATTTTTAGAATAGGTTGAACTTTGGACTTACCCCGATTTTGGTCTGAATAAAGTTTTCGTATGCACAAAGAGAGAGAGAGAGAGAGAGAGAGAGAGAGAGAGAGAGAGAGAGAGAGAGAGAGAGAGAGAGTGGTGGTGGGGGGCTTTATATTTTGTATCGTTCTGCGCTGCCATAGTTTTGGTAGACTGTGCTACCATAGTTTTTGTAATCGATTCACCCGCCGTGTCAGCTGTCTGAGTGAGGTCAAAGGTCGCCTGTGTCGTTTAAAACGAGGCTGCCCTCTCGCATGGGCTCGAAATTGAAAGTTGGTGGGAAAACATAAAAATACAACATTCGCAAACAATGGATTCGATAAGAGAAGAGCTCAAGTGTTCTTTGTGTTTGGAGATTTTCAGACATCCAAAAGCGCTGCCGTGTATACACACGTTCTGCCTGGAATGCTTGCAGGATTACATAAACACCAAACAGGATTTCATTCGCAAAAATGGACATTTTTTATGCCCGTTGTGTCGAGCGCAAGCCAAACCGACCGACAACAACCCGAACATTCATTCATGGGCTTATAGCTTCACAAAACCACACACGATTGCATCGATTGTTGAAAATATTAATGCCGAGAAAGCTAGAGAGAAAAAACATGAAGGTGGTCACACGTTGAGGAAAGATGGTCGTAAGGATTCGGCGGACTGTCTGAAAAAGACCCGAGATGTTGGCGCATCTACCGCCGGACGAACAACCACTTCCCCATTATGTTCGTTATGCAAGTTAATGTCAGGGAGTCGTTGGTGCGAACAATGTTGTCAATATTTGTGTGGATCCTGTGAAAAAAAACACAATCAAAATCCCGACACTAAGGTCCATGTCGTTGTGGACGCACCCCAAGACGAATCGACCCTAGGCGCAGAACCTGATCAACTTCCTAACAATCGTCCGTGTATTAAACACCTGGGTAAGTGTTTCTGTTTAAGAAAAAAAAAAAAAAAAAAAAATTTTAGCGTCCATCTTGAACTTTTCAGCTTTAAGATGGCTGCTATTAAACCAAAATTATCTGAACTAAATTATTTCTAGTTTTACAACAATCTGGGCAAATAATTAAATTACTAAACAATACCGTAAATAATTCGGTTATAATTGAAATAATTTAAACAAAATTATGATAAAACTAAAAATAATTTAAGATAATGTTGCTTCCATGTCAGTCATCTTAAAGCTGAAAAGTTCAAGATAACCAATTTATTTACATTTAACTGCTATAATTTACCTTATTGCATTATTATTATTTTTTTCTGTAAATTGTTGTTTTTTATTTATTGTAATTGTTTTCTAGTGTTACTTTTTAAATTACAAAAAATCAGTGGAATTGCAATTTAAAAAAAAAAATGCCGGACCTGAACAAGAATTATCCCCTCCCCCTAATTTTTATAGTATGTTTTAATGTTGTATAGTTTTCTAGGTTAGGGGGTGTTAATTCCGAAAACCGTTCTTAACATGAGGAGGTTGTGTGTGTGTTTATACTACGCTGGGTTATAATCGTAAAAAAAAAAAAAAAATACGCTACTTCACGGGGAACGTGGACCCTGCGTAAACTGGTTTTAATTTAATGGCTGCTCTGAGGTTTTCTTTCACTTTCTTCGTGTATATCTTGTACAATTTTTTTTCTTTTTAATCGAGCGTGTATTTATTTTTAATTTGCAGAATACCGGTTAAAATTATAGCGGGGGGGGGGGATATTCATCTTCAGGTTCGCCCCCAAAACTTTTAGCGTTGTTTATTTTTTACAATTAATAAAAAAAAAATACATGCACAAACACAGTCTTCCGTTTCCAGGAATCCTGATTTAATTTTGTGTGGTCGACTTTGTAAGAATTCGTAAAAGCAGTATACGAACCTTTTTTTTTTTTTTTTTTTTTTTTTTTTTTTTTTAAGTTAAATTAAGTACTTCTGCATTTATGAACCCGTGATTTCTACGAAATTACTCTAGTGTGCCCACTGCCCTGCCCAGCAGATTACGGGAATAACCGGAAGCGGCTGGGCGAGCTTTATTAATAAAAAAAACAAAACAAAACAAAAAAAAACACAATGTTACACCCCCCCCCCCATGTTAAGAATGGCGACAACCACCGAAATTCATTAGAATAAAGAAAAAAAAAAATACGTCTTAGTAGTCAGAAAACTACTTGTCGACCGTTTCCGATTGTTCCCGTCATCCGACGAGTATACCCGAGTAACTTCGTGGAAATCGCGGGTTCATAAATGCAGAAGTATCTTAAATTCGATTTTTACATCTTATTAAATTGTTAGGTGAAAGTATAGTTAACAAAGTTCTCTCTGGTTTGTTTTACTGTACACGTAGATTCAAGAAAGTTGTCACAAAACAAATATATTAACAAATAAATGTTATCAAAGGCAAGATAAGTTACTTTTCTACCCAACTGAATGTTTTTAGTGTTTATAATGTAACTTGTTTATTCAGCTCAAAAAACATAGTGTTTACCGATGTATTGGAAAATTCAAAATGGTTGCCGACTCTCTCTCGGAGACGGTAAGTTTGGGAAAAGGAGTTATAAATGAAATAAAACAGTCAAAATACTGTTAAAAACCCGCCGAATATATGTCAGCCCATGTTATGGTAACATATATTGAGCGAGTTTCTAACCGTATTTTGTCTGGTTTTTTATTTATAACTCATTTTCCAAACTTATCACCTCAAATAGAGTTGGCTGCCATTTTAAATTTTCCAATACATCGGTAAAAACTGTTTTTCGAGCTGAATAAACATGTTCCATTAAATATAAACACTAAAAACATATCCAGTTGGGTAGAAAAGTAACTTATCTTTCCTTTGATAACATTTATTTGTTATATATTTGTTTTGACAACTTTTTCGAATCTGTGTACAGTAAAACAAACCCGTTCTCTCACCTCCCCACGTTAAGAATGGGTTTCTAAATAATGTTATTTCAGCACGGTCCGTATTCTGCATGCGTACCTTGAATTTTATCGATAACGAATAGTTTGTGGTTGAAATTTAAACGCTATTAAACTAAAATTGTTTTAAAATTTATTTTGTAAATTTGTAACTGGTTTCGACCTTAACATTTTGCTTTAAAAAGACGACTTATGTAGCTTTACATAACAGGGGAAATAATCTTTTCTGGTAATAATAAAAATAAAGTTCTTTTCATTTTGTTTTCGAGTTTCCGATTCGAAGTTTAAGCTTGATGGACGCGGACAATTTTTTTTTTCTTTTTTTTTTTTTTAAGCGGTGTTGGCCAGGGTCTTCCGACATGGACATTTATCGGTTTTCGAGTATGCTGCAAATTATTATCGCATTCAAATTTTCCGCAAATAAGTAGTTTTTCGGATATTAAGCAATGTAATTTCTTATATTATTGCTGGTGGCCATCTTGGTACGCGCGAACGAGCGCGCTTTCGTTTAAACGCAACACCGAGAAACTGCGCGTGTTCGCGCGTACCAAGATAACCACCAGAAGAAATGTTATTGCTTCCGGAAAACTTATTTGCGGAAAATTTGAAAGCGATATTTGTTTTCAGCATACGCGAAAAACTATAAAGTCGTAATTTTAAAGGAAAATGTAAAGGTGGAAACCAGGTAAAATTTTTGGCCTATTCGTATTTTTTTTTTGGTATTATTATACAAACACCGTGACAGGGTTAGGGGTTAGGGTTAATTCGCTGTCACGGTGTTTGTATAAATTTACCTTTTTTTTTATTGTTTATGTATTATTAATTAATGTTATTATTGTGGGGAAAAGAAGTAAAGAGAGCGAGACAGAGTCGAATTTACGAGGTTCTTTCGTAGAAAATATATCAACATAACAAACAAGGTTAACTCTCAATTTATAAAAAGAAAAAGATTTATTACATTTTAGGAAATATTTTCATTGAAAATAATAGTTCATTTATGAGTGAACAAAAGGGGGAAATTAGTTTGAGATTTCGAGGAAGTTTGAGTTGATAATTCAAGAGCCGTGATTAGTTCACGGGTCTGTAAATCGTAAAGAAAACTTCTTCACTCAACTATATAAAATAATTTTCACTGAAAGTTTGTGAGTAGAGTTAATTAATCACTCTGGAAGGTTCATTGAAAAATGTGAGAAGTTTTAAAATAATTATTTTCATAAACTACCTACATAGCTACCAACGTAATAGATGCACTGAAACTAAAGCTGCTTTCAGGTCTGCCAGCAACCACTGTAAAAGAGTAATCAAAAATGCAAGAGAGCTATATGCCCAGTCTGTTAAATCCAAGGTAGCTGATCAGCGGCTTGGATCCCACCAGTTTTGGCAAATAACAAATAAAATCCTGAACAGAAGTGTGCGTTCTATACCAACCATTATCAATGGACCAGAGGTCATCTCGTCAGCGTCAGACAAGGCCAAACTATTAGCAAAGAACTTTGCAGCTAATTCTACCCTATGCGACGAAGGCCATCAACTCCCCATATTTCCTCCTATAACACAGAACAAGCTAGGTAACATACAAATATCCGTGCAGGAGGTCGCCAAGCTAATAAAGAACCTAGATTCCAGTAAAGCAACTGGCCCTGATGGCATCCCAATTATAGTGTTAAAAAAGCTTCAACCAGAACTTGCTCCCATACTTACGAAACTATTTAAGCGCTACCTTAAGGACAAGTGCTTTCGGACTCCCTGGAAGACCTCTTCAGTTTGCCCTATATTTAAGAATTCAGGTTATAAGTCATCTCCCTCTCAATACAGACCTATAAGTCTCCTGTGTGTTATGAGTAAGTTGCTGGAATCCATATTAAATAGAGAAATAGTCAACCACCTCAGCAGAAATAACCTTCTTAGTGACACACAATATGGGTTCCGCTCTGCAAGATCTACCGCAGATGTGCTGACGGTTATATCCCACAGGATAAGTGAATCTCTTGACAAAGGCTTCCTTTCTAGGGTAATTGCTCTTGACATATCAAAGGCCTTTGACAAGGTATGGCATAAGGGTCTACTTCACAAGATTTCCAGCTACGGTATAACGGGAAATGTTTTCTCAATCATTAAATCATTTCTCTCCGATAGGCTCATAAGAGTAGTGGTCGATGGACAAAAATCGGAGGCCTGCAATATAAATGCTGGAGTCCCCCAGGGGTCAATCCTGGGCCCAACTCTCTTCCTGATCTACATCAATGACCTCCCTAAACACATACTTAAATCATTCGTTGACATCTATGCTGATGACACAACCATCTACGGCAACACATCAAAGGCTGTAAATGACAAAGTTCTCTCTGATTCTCTCTCCTCTGATCTCTAGCGCGTGGTTCAGTGGGGGAAGATGTGGCTGGTTACCTTTAATGCATCCAAAACCAAACTCCTATCCTTACATCATCAACGCTCTGATCCCCAGCTGGCATCAATTGTGATGGATGGCTCTCGTCTAGGTGAGGCTCCGTGTTTTGACAAGCTTCTGGGTTTGACCTTTACTCCTGATCTGAAATGGAACACGTACATCAAGTCTGTTGCCAAGGTCGCTGGAAAGATGGTGGGATCCTTCTACCGCTCCAGAAGATATCTCACTACTGATGCAATTCTCTATCTATATAAAAGCCAAGTGCGTCCAAGGATGGAATACTGTTGCCATATCTGGGCAGGAGCTGCTAAAAACAGCCTATCCTGCCTTGACAGAGTACAAAATAGACTTTGTGGCTTAGTGGGGGATGCCCTTTTCTCTACCCTGCAACCTCTCTCCCACAGAAGAGATGTTGCGAGCCTGTCCTTGTTTTATTGTTATTTCCATGGCAGATGCTCGTCTGAACTCCAATCTCTGGTCCCCCCTCGCCAATCTTTCACGAAAAACACCCGTCTGGCTGAATCCACTGTGAAAAATTTCCCCCACTCTATATCTGTGCCTAAATCAAAACGCGGATTCCATTAACAAAGCTTCTTTCTTAGAACTGCACGCCTGTGGAACTCTGTTCCGTCTGCCTGCTTCCCTCCGGACTATAACTTGGATGTCTTCAAGTCCAATGTTAACAAATTCCTAATGAACCACCCCCTTAAGTAAACACTTCAGCAAATCTCCTCACTAACTTAATGTACTTGCAATAACCCTTATCCCTGAATGGCTTCCAGGCCTTGATAAGTGGTGATCACTGTGTAAAAAAACAAAACAGAAAAAAAAAAAACTTAATTTCAAGTGAGCATACGATAATAAAAGGGGGAATGCAAAAGTTAGTTACTGTTTCTGTGTCTGTGTGTTTGCCTACATTGTCTGATTAGCTGACTGTTATGTTCAAAGTGTTGTCGTGTTAGAGTTGAGTTGCAGACAGTAGTGATATATGCCTTCCAACACTATCTCTGAATTTTTGTTAACTGTTTTTTTTTTTTTGAAAATACAGCTCTTTTAAAGATTCTTATCGGCTCCCACAGACACCGAATTTCCGACAGCTTGGAAAATTCTCTGATTGGTCAGAAAATCAAAACATTGAATTTTTAAAGTAATTTAGTAAAAAGGCGCCTCTAGCTGCATGCGCAGAAAACGTTTCGGGGCACTTGAACTTCCGGCAGCGAAAGAGTGAACATCGTAGCTCACCATATAACTTTCCGCTCAGTAAACTGAGTTTAAAGGTTCATCGTTCACGATAAAATAGCTTTGGTTTTCTTTGAAGAAAAGTTTGGTAGGATATTTACATGTAAATGTAGGTTGGAAAAAATTTTTTTTTTTATATATAAAAAAAAACGTAAAACAAAATTTACTTATTCGCGAAAAGATGAAGCATGTGCTGAAGGATTAGAAAATTTTTATTTCATTTTTATTTTTAATAATAAAAATGTGTTCGTCCTTCTTCCACCTGATGGTTCTTCCGGACTTTGATTTCGTTTGTTTCTTTTCAACCTCTGTATCAGAGGAAGATACAAAAGTGTCAGATACTGGAAGGGGTGGAACAAAATCTTTTGACGTTGTTGAAGAATATGCAGGCTTCAATCTATCTATGGAAACGTTACTGTGTAGTAAAATATTTGCCATGACGATGTACTACTTGGAATGGACCTGTATATGGAGCTTCCATAGATTTTCGAATCCTGTCTGTTCTCAACCAGACGCTGTCACAAATTTGAAGATCCTTAGGAATGTACACAGTAGGTAAAGAATGGAGGTGTCCACTGGATAATCCGTCTGTGTCAAATTTCTGCATCTCCTCAGCTAGGGCTTTTATGTGAGCATCTGTTATATCAACATTTGCATCCTCGTACGCATCGATTAGCAATCTAGGTATTTCCGGAGCTTTTGTGTGACAAAAAGTCGTGGAAAAGGTAATGACACGTCACATAGGATTGTATTATGTTCATTAATCTGATACGGCTTCAGTTGATCACATAGAGTTTTCGTTTCTTCATCAGTGGTTTGGTGATTGGCCATCTCCTGTAAGTCACAAATATCAATTGTGATTGAACACGCTGGTCGCGATAAGCAATCAGCTACAATGTTCTGTGAACCTTTTATGTGTAAAATATCAGTCACATATTCACTCGGACAACAGCATCACCTTTGTTTCTTATCAGATTTTAAAGGTGTTTGGCTTTTAAAGGCGCTGCAGAGCGGTTTATGATCTATTAATAACAAGTTTCTGCCTTCCACCTGATGTTTAAAATACAAGACTGCTAAATAAGCAGCTAGCAATTCTCTGTCAAAGGTAGAATATTTTTGTTGAGTTTGTGATAACTTTTTTGAAAAGAATCCAATAGGAATTGGTTGATTGTCAATCATTTGATGAAGTGCTGCTCCAACAGCGTAACTGGAACTGTCCGTAACAAGCTGATAATTAGTAGCTTTTGAATCGGGATAAGGTAGAGCGGTTACACTTGATAAACTTGTTTTTATCCTTTCAAAGGATTCAACTTCCTCCTTTGTAAAATCTATTTTCTTAGATTTTTGATTCAACCGAATACACTCGGTGAGTGGTAAACTGATTTCACTGAAATTTGGAACTAATTTTCTGTAAAAATTTGCCATGCCAAGGAATCAACGCAGTGATTTTGAATTGTTCGGTTGAGGAAATTCATTTAATTCACGGATTTTCTTGTCACTTGGCTTAAGACCATCAACAGATATGTGAAATCCCAAAAATTCAAGTTGAAAAACATTGAAAATACATTTAGAAAGGGAAATTTTAAGGTCGTACTCACTGAGTTTCTGTAAATCAGTATCGAGGTGTTTGGAATGCTCTTCTTCACTATTTGAGAAAATAAGAATATCATCGATGTATATAAAAATACAATCGATGTCGCGGAAAATATTGTCCATCATCCTTTGGAAAGTACTAGAAGCGTTCCGCAAACCGAAAGGCATGTAATTGTACTCATACAAACCGAAGGGTGTTGTGATGGCTGTTTTGCATACATCATCCGGATGGACTGGTACTTGGTGGTAAGCAGAAGATAAATCAATTTTTGAAAAAAACTTTCTTACCGTGCAGTTTTGATGACAAGGAATTTGTTTGGCACTTGGTATCGATCTGGTTTTGTTATAGTGTTTAGTAACCTGTAGTCACTTACAGGTCTATAAGTCCCATCAGATTTATTCACCATGTGCAAGGTCAAACTCTACTCTGATTTAGAGGGGGATATAATTCCGGCATTCTGGAGTTTCCTGAATTCCTCTTTTGCTGTGTTGTATTTCTGGGCTGATAACTCCATCGTTTTAGAGAAAGATGGAGGGTTACTGCCAGTTTCAATTCTATGAAACACTTTAGGTTTTGTTGCATTGGAATCGCGATGTGAAGAAATTAAGTTGGGATATTTTTGCGAAATTGTGTGAACAGTTGTGTCAGCAACGTTATCCGAGCATAAAGCAATGTTCATAAGTATTGGTGATGGCTGTGTTTGAATATCTTTTGGTTGTTTGATCAATCAATTTGTTATTTGTGCAATCAGTCATCAATCCAAAATGATTCAGAAAACCATAACCTAGGAGAAGTCTGGTAGTTTCTGTAATGAGAAAGGTCCAAGTGAAATCACGCCTCAAGTTATGAAGTGCCAGGTTTAATACTGCTTGACCGGAACATTCAATGTTCTGACCGTTAGCTGACACAATTGAGATGTTTGTTGAGTATATAACTATACCGCTTATATATTTTCTTGGGATTACAGATATTGCAGCTCCTGTATCCACAACGAAATTCAATTTTATAGCTCCTAACCGTGCGGTTACTTCAAGAAGCGGCGAAGATGTGGAAGCTATCACGCTTCGCCGGGTAAGTTTTCCGATGTTTTACCAAAAGCAGGGGAGGCAGGACGAGAACTGGGTTGCATTTGCACATTCCGTTTGTCTGGCCATTTACACCATGGTTTGCAATATTTTGCACGTTCGGCAAAATATAGATGTGAACGGCAGATTTTGGGTCTCTGATCCTTGTTAAAAGGACGAACTCCATTTGGACAATTATGATTTTTGTGACGGATTACTTTTTCTTTGAGATCCGTCATCACTTTGGTTACGATGGTTTTGGTTCCATGATATCTGTTGTATTTGCGCGGCTTCCTGTCTATTAAAATATAACAGCAGATCATCGGACTTTTTCCAAGTCTTTCCTGATCGAGATCAATTTGTGCTGCTACCACGAGTTTGATCGAATGAGGTAGGGCTTGGATGAACTTATGTTGGACAATATCTTCTCCAACACCAATTCTACCTGTTAACGACATGAGAACTCTTCATCGTGTGAACTCTTCATCGTTTGCTTTGTGACATTTAAGAAAATGCAATTTTACCCAATTTTCCGTAAAAATTACTTTTTGACTATAAATAACTTTACTCAATGAATCTTCGTAATTTTGGCATATAATTAATTTCGACATGACAGTTAAGTACATACTAGATTGATTTTGCTTAAAAAGACATTAAAAAAATCGATTTGTCGACTCTATCTCCATAAACACGAAAGATTCTTTTTCGGTCAACTACTTCATACTTTAACATTAAAAAAAAAATGTAAAATTCCATGTTTTCATTTTTCTTTAAACAAAACATTCGAGTTATTGAAAGAAAAAAAAATTTTTTTTTCCAACTACTTTAGTAAAATAAGAACATTAAGTTGAACTTTTGAATTGCCAGAAAATTTAGTATTTTTTTGCTTTGTTCAAGTTCAGTCTGTGATTCTTTACGAAAGATTTACTTCCGTTTTGTCCCTTCTGCGTGACGTTGGATGCCCTGGAAAAGTCACTTCTGATTACTATTTACAAGTTTTAAAAATATACAATTGAATTTGGCTGTTTTTCAGAATAACAGAATATATTTTTAACTTGTAAAAAATTAATCGGAAGTGACTTTTTCAAGGCATTCAAGCAGGACGGTCTGGACAAAACGGAAGTAAATCCTTCGTAAATAAAGACTGAACTTGAATAAAGTTGGTATTTTTGGTAAATTTTTTTACATTAGGTCCACCTCCACAATTTTTAACATGAGGTTGGAGGGTGTTTATTCTGAAAGCCGTTCTTAACATGGGGAGGTTGGGAGGGGTGTTTATTTCGAAAGCCGTTCTTAACATTTGTTTATCGCGTGCGCATACAAACATGGCCGCCAGTGAATTACAGTGCATGATGCAAGTTTTGCGTTTGTATTACTGTGCACATAGATTCAAAAAGTAGTCAAAAAACAAATATATAACAAATGTTATCAAAGGTAAGATAAGTTATTTTTCTACCTAACTGGATGTTTTTAGTGTTTTTTATTTAATTTAACATGTTTATTCAGCTCGAAAAACATGCAATGTTTACCGATGTATTGGAAAATTTTAAATGGCGCCCGACTCTCTTTTACACGGTAAGTTTGGGAAAAGGAGTTATAAATAAAAAAAACTAGACGAAAGATGGTTAAAAACTCGCTCAATATGTTACCGTGACATAGGCTGACATTCAGTGGGTTTTTAACAGTATTTTGCATATTTTTATTTTAACTCCTTTTCCCAAACTTACCGTGTAAAAGAGTCGGGCGCCATTTTAAATTTTCCAATACATCGGTAAACATTGTTTTTCGAGTTGAATAAACATGTTACATTGAATAAAAACACTAAATACATATCCAGTTTGGTAGAAAAGTAACTTATCTTGCCTTTGATAACATTTATTTGTTATATATTTGTTTTTGGACAACTTTTTTGAATCTGTGTACAGTGCAGTAATACAAATATAAGTTTTTATATCTCAAACTACTCGTCTCAGCAAAATTTAAATATGATTTTCTTATTCAGCATAGTCGAAAACCATTTAAAGAAAATTGTGGAGGTGGACCTATAGGTGTATTAGAATTTGGGGGGAATTTTTGACACCCCAACACGAAACTGCGAATAAAATATAAAAAAACTCGTAATTTTTCTTTTTAAAGTGGGTTGTTTATTTTTATGGAATATACTTCCAAAATAAACTATTAAAGTTGTTTAAAACAAGGCCGATAGCCATTAGTCGCGTGCTCTTGTGTAATGTGTGAATGTAGGATTGACATGAAATTCTTAAAGATAACTAAAATGATCGAAAAATGGACTGAAATGACTTAAATAAATAAAATGTAAATGACTTAGAATGACTTTAATGAACTTAAGGATGAATTGAATGACCTTAAGAATGACTTGAATGCTTAAAAAATAACTGGAATCCTTCAAAAACAACTTGAATGATCTGGAGAATGACTTGAATGGCTTTGATGTTTCTATCAGGTAATTAATGTATGTTGTTGGCAAAATATTTTTCTCTCAAAAAAACATTTAGGATGAAATGTGTTGACAAAAATCAGCCGATAATGCCAAAAATGTGACAGCCGATCTATGAAGACAATTTCTCAGGCTGGCTTTAAAAATAGCAGTATAGAACTCTAATTCATATCATACTACTAGCTCCTACTTGAAATGACTTTACGCATGTCTGGATAGCCAACCTGTAAGTGGGTTAGCAGGTGGTGGTATCTTTGGCATCTGGCAAAATCTGAAATCTTGCTTTGGTTGTGACCTAAGCAGGTCACTACTTCTTTTTAGTAAGAAAAACCCTGATGTAGCTGACCCAGACTTACCTTTTTACCTTGTTGAACATTTCTTGCTGATATCTGATTGGTATAGTGTGACCTGATGATCGTGTTCGTTATCATGCTACGATAAAACAAGATCACTACTTAATAAAAATCAGTTAAACTTTGTGTGTATGATACTGTTGCATAACGTAAAAATAATGTTGCGTTATTGAATGTATATGTAATTTTCTAGCTTGCATTTTTCAGTGCTAGTGCACTTATTGATTAACATTTTTAAAAAATAGTATTTTCAAGTTTAAAGTTTTATGATATCTGTTTTTATCATTATTGCAAGGTTAAAGTACACAATGGATATAAAACACCTTCCCTTCCCCATGTTAAGAATGGCTTTCTAAATGTCATTATTTCAGCATGGATCAATAAGTGCACTAGTACTCGCTTTTCAAATGCTTGCTAAAATCATATATACACACTGACAATTCTTTTGTCATTATTTTCAAAATCAAACCAGACGAATTTATCAACAGAAGTTTTATTTAAAATTAAACTTTAAATTTTTGGACAATCGACAAAGATATTGAGTTGTAGGGGTTGGTTTGTGTGTAGCAGTAATGATTTAGAAATGTCCATCCCGTTGGAAGACTGTCAGTCGGCTTTCGTCTCTCTTCTCAGTTGTTTTTATTGATTGTCTTATGTTGATATCAGCCGACATTCCTGAAACGTAAACATTTAACATATTTAATTGTTCTTTTTTTATTTTGTGTTGTGCAATTCTTCACCTCTCAACCTGAAATGTAATCTTTCTTTGCTTTTGGTAATAATTCCAATTCCAATCATTTATGTGCAGCTGCCATTTGTCAAAGGCAGCATGCATTCCGCAGATTCAACCGACATAAGTCCAGCTCAAATAAACAGAAGTTTATAGAAGCTAGAAATAATTGTAAGAGAGTGATAGATTACTCTGAAACCACCAGAAAACACATCGAAGCACAGAAATTAGGAACCCGGGATTTTTGGAAAATCTACAACAGCGTAGTAAATAATGGACAGTCAACTATTCCCCCACTATCAAACGATCATGAGGTTGCTTGCACGGCAACTGACAAGGCTAATCTGCTTGCCAGTCGGTTTGCCTCAAACTCCACACTGAACTCGGTACACCACTCACTCCCTGATTTTCCTCTGCGAACAGACGCCTCACTAGACGATTTGAAAATCACCTCTTCTCAGGTACATGCCATTATAAAAAACCTAGACACCTCAAAAGTGTGTGGACCAGATCTCATCCCGGCTGTGCTATTAAAAAAATGCTCTGCCGAGGTTGCTCCAGTTCTGTCCAAACTTTACAATAAATGCCTTAACGAATCTTGTTTTCCCGACTGCTGGAAAACCGCCTCTGTGGTACCAGTCTTCAAGAATTCTGGTGAAAGAACTGACCCACTAAATTATCGCCCCATTAGCCTCCTCCCGGTTTTCCCCAAAATATTTGAGTCCTTAGTTAATCAAGCCCTAGTCCAGCTCCTAACAGCTGCTAAACTCCTGACTGACAAACAATATGGATTCAGGCAAGCCCGTTCAACAGCAGATATCTTAACTGTAGTTTCTGAACGTATATACCGTTCATTGGATAAAACAGGGGAGGGTAGAGCGGTGGCCCTCGATATATCTAAGGCTTTTGACAGGGTATGGCACAATGGTCTTCTAAGGAAAATTAGATCATATGGAATCACTGGAAGAATTCATAATGTAACTAAATCCTTCTTAAGTAATAGAAAAATCCAAGTTGTTCTCGACGGTCGTACATCCAAACAATACGACATAAATGCGGGAGTACCTCAGGGGTCTATCCTTGGACCTCTATTATTCCTGATATTCATAAACGACCTCCCTGATAAAATTGTTTCGGAGATGGGTATATTTGCCGATGACACCACTCTCTATAACAGATATGAGGGGAAAACAAATGAACACATATCCAAGAAAATGGCAGAAACACTAGAGGATGACCTCCAATCCGTAGTGGAATGGGGACAAAAATGGATGGTCACATTCAATGCTGCTAAGACTAAGCTTGTTTCCTTCAATAACTACAAGAAACCTTCTCTACCACCAATAGCAATGGCCAAGAACACATTGCCTGAAAGTACTTCTTTTAAACTCCTCGGCCTAACGTTTACAGGGAATATGAACTGGAATAGATACATTGAGAGCATTGCCAAGGCTGCTGCAAGGAAGGTTGGCTCCCTCTACCGTGCTAGAAAACTACTTACGCCTGACAGTATCCTATACCTCTATAAGGCAACCATTCGCCCATGTATGGAGTACTGTTGTCACATCTGGGCTGGTGCATCTGCTGCTTGTCTCTCGCTCCTGGACAGGGTTCAAAAGAGTCGCCAACCTGATAGGTCCTGAACTGTCATCTAGGCTTCAACCTTTGTCCCATCGACGAGATGTTGCATCCCTCTGCCTGTTCTACAAATACTTCAATGGTGAATGCTCTGACGAACTGCTAACACTTGTACCTCCCCGACGTAACTACCCCCGACAAACCCGACAAGCTACTAAGTCTCATCCCTTTACAGTAGAGATCCCTAGGTGCAAGAAAGCCTTTTACTCCAATAGTTTCTTCCCCAGAACTGCGGGTCTTTGGAACTCCCTTCCGGGATTCTGCTTTCCCAACTGCAACGATATGCAGAAGTTCAAGTGTAATGTCAACAAACATCTTTCTACTCGTCTCCCTTCATAATGACCCCGCCCTGATAGTAGCCTCCTGCTTCAAAGTTGCACTGTGCCTTGTTTGGGGTGAAAATTGAAAAAAAAAAAAAAAAAAAAAAAATTTAAGTTTAGCACAACTGATTATCAGCATATTCAGGCATGTGTTGGACAGTTTTCAGAAATAAATTTTCAAAATGACCAATCAGATCTTGTTCTCTCAAGTGTGAACTGTTCATCCTTTTAACGTGACCATACCATCAAAGTCTTCTGTTTGCCTCCCCCTCCCATACTGTTCAGATTTATGCTTCCTCATGGGTCATCAGATCTAAGCCTCATTAACTTCCCCCACCATATCATTTTCCAATCATTTCTCTCTGTCTAATGCATGTCCTAAACCCTCGCTAGTTTGGGCCACTTCAGATGCTGCACTTCAATTTCTTGTTCTGTCAGTGGAGGAGAAATCCTTCAAGACTAAGACAATGGTTATTTTTGTTCCTTTTCTCCACGTGAAAAAACGACCCTGGTGTCTAACTCTGCCCTGTGGGGAAGTATTGTAAATAGGAACCCTCACTGGCCAGCTTTCACCTGGAGCTATTTTTTTTTTTTTTTACTGCTTTTTAATCCCCCAAATAAGGTGTAGTGCCACTTGGATATAAGTGGCTACTATTTGGGAAAAAATTTACAGGGATATTATGTAGAGAGTTGGGTAGCGAGATGTCTGTTAGCATTACATTTGAACTTTTACAAGTCGGTCCAGTCAGGGAAGCAGGGATCCGGGAAGGAAATTCTAAAATCTAGCAGTTCTAAGGACTTGCATTTTGGCATCTCTACAGTGTAGGGGTGGGATTTTGCTGCTTGTCATGTTAGTCGGGGGTATTTATGTCGAGGGGAGGTACAAGTTCTTCCAGTTCGTCAGAACATTCCATTAAGGTATTTTTTAAAAACCGGCATAGGGATGCAACATTGCGGTGATGGGATAGGTGTTGTAGTTTGCTTGATTGTAACATGGGAAGAAACATGCCACAGTTGGAGTAATGATATACAACATACCCTTTAGATTGTTACCACCAATAATTTTTTTTATCTATACTAGAAGACTTTCCAGCACCTATGGACCTCTCCAGTGAAGTGGTGGGATTTTGTTGGTAAATTTTAGATTCAACCGTTTTTGAAAATTTCACAACCTTTTTAAATGTGTATTTTATTTAGCTAGATCTGTACCCTCTATCAAGCTAGAAAACTACTCGCATCTGAGAGTATCCTGTACCTCTACAAGGCCAGCATTTGCCCATGCACGAAATATTGTTGCTACATCTGGGCTAGTGCAAATAACAGTAGCCTCTCCCTCTTGGATAAAGTCCAAAAAGAGTCTTAAATTTAATAGGTCCTACTTTGTCAACTAACCTCCAACCCCTGTCTCATCGTCGCAATGTTGAATCTGTGTCGGTTTTACAAATATTTTAATGGCATGTGCGCTGGTGAACTCATTGCACTTGTGTCCCCTCGACGTACATATCCCCGACAAACCTGCTTAGCAACAAAATCTCACTCCTTCACTGTTGAGCTCCCTAAATGCCAGAAAGCGTTCTACTCTAATAGTTTCTTCCCTCAAATAGACTTTGGAATTCGCTTTCACTTACCTACTTACTTGGCTGTACTGATATGCAGAAGTTTAAATGTACTGTAAACCAACACCTTGTTAATCTTTCCTAGGCATGGTCCCAATTAGAAACCCCTTACGTCCAAATGGTGATCTGCCTTGTTAGAGTTGAACGCGAGTTAAAAAAAAAAAAAAATGTGGGGTGGGGGGGGGGATCAAGTTTTATCTGTTTGTCAACTATTTCACGAATATGCATCCGCTGCCAGAAAACATGACAGCTTTATGTTAAGAATAAGTAGGTTTAGAAAACACTTTTTGTAGACTGTTTCAAGCTGGTGTAATGGTTATTGTACTTGACTTTAGGTTTTGGTTTCGATCTCATCTCGAACATTTTTTTTTTTTTCACTCAAGAAGTGAACTTTTTAAGTATTTTTCCGTTTTCTTTTTTTTTTTTTTTACTTAAAGAAATTTAACGTTACATTTAATACTTACAGTATTTCCATTTATAATAAGAATTCTGTATTAAAATATATTTATGCATATATTTGTGACTGGGCAACACCGGGCAGCCTGCTAGTGTGTGTGTGTGTCTCGATATATAAATTGACAGTTTCCACTCAGCAGGCATAAATAAACAGCCTGATGACAACTGAGAATTCAGCTGAAATTACAAAAAATAGAACAAAAGCGCCTATGGATCCTATATAAAGCAATTTAACACAAACACCAGGACCATACGAAAGGTAGAAAAATTAAAAAAAATAATTAAGCAAGTCTTACCATGATATATAATGTTTGTTTGAACAAAAACATGCTGCCTAAATACACGCAATTTAAATTAGATAATGCAGCTGCACAAAATGAAACTGATACTTGTAACGGCAGAATTAACTTAAAATTCATCTCGAGAAAGATGAATATTTTTGCTAGTGCACCACAACTATTTTAAACGGCACCTCTGCTCCCAGCCCTGATCCTTGTATTATCCTTTGTATCTTTTTATTGTTTAATTTTCATAATTTTTCATTTTATTTCTTTTAATTTCTTGAATGTAAGAACTTATTTCTTTGACTTTGCACTAACCTAGTCACTTGTAACTTGAAATAAATGGAAACATTTTACCATAACCATGGCTACTGAGAGAGTAGGCCAGTGAACATGACAGTGTGACGTCAGTACCAAATCAACATGTAAGTAAAGAAAGTTTCCGGTGTTCAACCATGTGGCCATAAAAAAATATTTTTTGTTGTCTTAGATTGTGCATGTTTTTTTTTTCTCCTAAAGAGAAAAAAGCAATTCTCCATTTGGATAATTATATAATTGCAATAATAATAATTGCAATTATATGATCTAACATTGCACATTTAATCTAACAAAATATAACAGTAAGTGGATTGTTTTTTAATTTTTATGTCTATCGAAGGAAGTCGAATATTTCATTTTATTTTAAGCTGCAAAACAAACACTTTTTATAAAATATTTTCCAGTTCATTCTTTTAATAATAAAACTTGTCATTGAGTATTTCCAAATATTTTAAAGTTAGAATTTTTCACAACAGTTTTGTTTCGTAACGTAATGTAACTAAAACGATCGATGAATTCAATATTTTAGCATCAGGTGTAATTTATTTTTTTTTTAAATATATTTAAAACTGAAAAGATTTTGTTTTTTATAACATTTTATCTGTAAATAATTTACATGTCTGAAATAGGAAATTGTCTATTCTCTACGGAAACATATGAACACAAATTCATCTTTAAAATTTATTAACTAATCACTTTTAAAGTTTTGATATGAACTAAAAATAAAGAGTACATTAAATTTTAGTTAATCTATTTTCTTGTGTTTATTTTATAAATAAATATTGTTTTGTATTTGTGCCGTGTATTTACCATGCTGAAATAATAACGTTATTTAGAAAGCCATTTTTAATATTGGGGAGGTGGGGAGCTTTCTAACTATGCACTTTCACCTAACAATTTAATGAAAAAACCCCCCATAAAATTTAACTTGAAAATCCTATCTAAAATATAGCACGGTGAGTACACTGCACAAGCACTATTATTATTTATTATAATAATAATAAAAAAATGTACTTTATGGGGAACGTGAACCTGCATAAAGGTTTTAATTTAATGGTTGTTCCCTAAAAGTGCATACGCAAAAGGTATTGGTTTATTAATCACGAAAACTTTTTGAAGGTATTATTTGAGGCAAAAAGAAGGCCAAAAGCATTATTTGAATTTGTGTGGAAAATAATTTGTGTGTGGAAAATAATTTGTGTGTGGAAAATAATTTGTGTGTGGAAAATAATTTGTATGTGGAAAATATAATTAAAATATAATTAAAATATAAAAACAAGCACGAAATAAAAGTATGAATCAAATTTAAAGAAACTTTTAAAATTAAAAAAATAAAATCCACACTCGATTACAAAAAAAAAAAGTGTATGAGATATACGCGAAGTGAAAGAAAACCTCAGGAAGCAGCTATTAAATTAAAACTCATTTCCGCAGGGTCTATGTTTCCCATGAAGTGCCAAAAAACACTGTAGATGACATCGACTGGTGCCACACCAACTCGTTGTGAAGGGTCAGAGAAAATAGAAAGTCTGAGGTGGGAGAGTACTAACCAGATCTCCATCTCCACTGGAAGTGTGCAGTGCAAATCTGATACCTTGGGGAGGCATTTTGTCACCCAAACCCCAGGAAACACCAAAGGCAACGAAAAATCAATAGCAAACGACTGTTGCAATAATGTGCCATCATTTGCATGAGTGGTCAAGAGGTGGATAGCACTGGAAATCTGGGGAGACTTGTTACCCAGCCCCCTCCCAAATTCACCACCACCCTGATTTAATATCGTAGATGTTTACTATATTTTCTTAGTTTTTAGGATTTTTTAGGATCCCTAACCATGTAACTGATAAAAATACAAATTGTTTGTTTATTTTTATTTTTATTTTTTTCCAATTCTGACATTCGAGTGGATAATTTTTATTTTTATTTTTTTTTACTTTAAACTAGGGTGTCACCACTTATAAAGGCCCATGGGTCATACAAGAATTGTACCCAGATTCTTTGTGTGTATGTTGTAATCCTGCCTCACAGGATCAATTAATGTAATCGGGCTGTCTCCAGTCCCTAAACACAGTGGCTATACTCTTATCTTCATTTAGTGAGTGACCCTTCAAAATGTAATCAGATACTTACCTGCTCAGAGTGCACAAAATGCACACGATCCTACAATTAAAACAATTCAATAATCAATAATTACTCGCAGATCGTTTTTTTATAAACAAGAATAATTATTAGATATTTCAGAGTACACTTTATGCAAAGAAATATTTAAACTATTCGGATGGCTAACGGTTTCAAGATGCAGGATTTTTTTCAACTTGGATTCCTTTAGATGGTTTCTCAGAGGAAGAGCTTTTCCACTTTTTTTTTTTTTTTGGAGAGGTTTCCAGCTTTTGGGCTAAAGCCCAGACTGATGTCCAATGATGTAGGGAAAGGGACAGGAGCAAACTGGGGGTTGAAGAATGGCAAGATTGAACTGAAGTTATTGGATGAGTAGAGCAGTCTCAGAGGGTAGGCAGTAGCAAAGAGTGAAGGGAGTATTGCATTCAGGTAGTTTGTTGAATCACATTAATAGTTGATTGCATGTTTTTTTTTTTTTTTTTTTTTTTTTTTTTTTAAATTACATTTTCACCACAAACAAGGCACTTTGCCACTTTGGTGTAGGAGGCTACTATCAGGGGCAACAACTACTGGGGTACTATGTAGGGATTTGGGCAGCAAGATGTCTGTTCATGTTACGCTTGAACTTCTGCACGTCAATATAGTTGGAAGCAGGGACCTGGAATGGAATTCCAAAGTCTAGCGGTTCTGGGGAAGAAACTACTGGAGTAGAAAGATCTTTTACATCTAGGGATCTCTACAGTGTGGGGGTGGGATTTAGCAGCTTGTCGGGTTTGTCGAGTATTCACGTTGTGGGGGCACAAGTGCTTGCAGTTCGTCAGAGCATTCACCACTAAAATACTTGTAGAACAGGCAGAGGGGTGCTACATTTCGTCGATGGGACAGAGGCTGAAGCTTAGATGCCAGTTCAGGGCCTATCAGATTTGAGACTCTCTTTTGAACCTTGTCAAGGAGCGAGAGACTAGTAGCAGATGCACCAGCCCAAATATGACAACAATACTCCATACATGGGCGAATGGTGGCCTTATAGAGGTACAGGATACTTTTGGGTGTTAGTAGTTTTCTAGCACGGTAGAGAGAGCCAGTGCTCAAAACAATGAGATATTATAAAAAGGCTGACTGGGGAGCCATCAGAGATCTTATCAGAGATGCTCCATGGGGAAATTTTTTCTCTTCCTGCTGAACAGTGCGCAAACGAGACCACTGAATGGTTCAAAACTGCAATCTGAGCACATGTTCCCATGCGGGAATTTTATAGTAAGCCCCACTCTCCCCAATGGTTTATTTCAACTTGCGCAACTGCCATTGCTCAAAGGCAGCATGCATACCGCAAATTTAACAGACATAAGTCCAGTTCAAACAGACAGAAGTACATAGAAGCTAGAAGTAACGTTCAGAAAGAAATAGCGACAGCTAAGAGAATCTACTGAAACCACTAAAAAACACATCGAAGCACAAAAACTAGGAACTCGTGACTTCTGGAAAATCTACAACAGTGTAGTAAATAATGGGCAATCAACAATTCCCCCACTAACCAAAAATCACAGGGTTGTTTCCTCAGCAACCGAGAAGGTTAACATGCTTGCCAGTCAGTTTGCCTCAAACTCCACACTGGACCCTTCTAACCACCCCCTACCTGACTTTCCTATGCGGACAGACGCCACGCTATATGATCTGAAAATCACCCCTGCTCAGGTGCATGCTATCATAAAAAACCTTGACACTTCAAAAGCATGTGAACCCGATCTCATCCCAGCTGTGTTTTCCGGGCTGTTGGAAAACTGCTTCTGTGGTACCAGTATTCAAGAATTCTGGCGAAAGAACTGATCCATTAAATTATCGCCCTATTAGCCTCCTCCCACTTTTTGCCAAAATATTTGAGACAATAATTAACCATGCTCTAGTCCATCACCTTACAGATGTTAAACTTCTGACTGAAAAACAATATGGATTTAGACAAGCCCATTCCACAGCAAACATCCTAACTAATCACTGAGCGTATATACCATTCACTGACAAAGCAGGGGAGGCAACCGTGGTAGCTCTAGATATATCTAAGGCTTTTGATGGGGTATGGCATGAGGGTCTCCTCAGGAAAATTAGATCATATGGTATCACTGGTAGAATACTTAACATAATTAAATCCTTAGATAAGAGAAAAATCCAGGTTGTCCTAGATGGTCGTACATCTAAACAATATGATATAAATGCGGGAGTGCCCCAGGGGTCTATCCTTGGACCTCTATTGTTCCTGATATTCATAAATGACCTTCCCGACAAAATTGCCTCTGAGATGGGTGTATATGCTGATGACACCACACTCTATAACAGGCACGACAAGAAAACAAATGAACATATTTCTAAAGAAATGGCAGAAACACTAGAGGAAAACCTCCAATCTGTAGTGGAATGGGGACAAAAATGGATGGTCTTGTTCAATGCTGCCAAGACTAAACTAGTTTCATTCAATAATTACAAGAAACCTTCTTTACCACCTATAGCAATGGCCAACAACTATTTATCTAAGAGTACATCTTTCAAACTCCTTGGCCTAACGTTCACAGGAAACATGAGTTGGAACAATTACATTGAAAGCATTACCAGGGCCGCTGCTGAAAAGGTCTGTTTGGCTACTGCTGCTATTGACTTGAATGTAACAATCGAGATTTGTGAAGCTCCTTGCTCCCAAGCCATTCTAAGGATTTTTGCCGAGGAAACACTCTTTTTATGAAAACGCGTTGATGTTACAGGAATGGTGGTGATAAACAAATGGTTGTAATTAATTTCCAACTGGATTTTGTAAAGTCAAAACTGTTTTTGTCTGAATTTGTTAATCTCTGTTCAAAATTAAAGTTGGTTGGTTTTTTATTATGAAAAATTTGTGATTTCTTTGTTTAGAAAGAGTTGTTGCTATTTTAAGCATATGTCAGTCATGTCTCTCTGCTGACCGTATTTTATGCTTGTTTACAAAAAATGGGATCGGTAATCAGACACACCAAGAAAAATGTTTTGTTTGCATATCAATTGCTATAACACAAATATTTGACTTTGTTATAGGTATAGGAGGAATAATATCGTTTCAACTTCACGTTTGTGTCGTATCAATTTAACTTTGATCATCACACTTTGAATTATATTTTTATTTTTAACTAGCATATTAACTGGTATTACCTGGTTGTAAAATATGCTTAAATATGTTGATTTATGCAGGTTTTGTATTTACTATTATAGAATAAATTTTCTATTGATTATTATATTGTACCCAATATATAGTAGTGATTTCTAAAGTTTAAAAAAAAATGACTTTAGCTAAAATCAAAGCATTCAGCTTTCCAGTGTTATTCGTCACCGTCTAAGCTAAGTCGATACGCATATAAAAACTAAATATAAAAATAATTTTTAAAAATTGTAACTTGAAAGGCATAAGTCAACTGAATGTTACTTCTGCGCATGTGCAAATATACATTTATATTTTCAACAACGCTATATTTTTATTGTTGAAAATATAAATGTATATTTGCACATACATAGAAGTAACATGTAACACTTATGCCTGTCAAGTTCCAATTTTTTTTTTTTTTTTTTCAATTTTGACCCCTTAGCAACTATTTTTACCAGCTAAAAACCAAATCAAATTTGTTCCATAGATCGAAATATATCGAGTTTCAAGTCTGTAGACCAAAAATTGACAGTGTAATCTCGTAGACTGTTCTTTCTGCAGACAAGGTCAGTTATATATGAGAGAGAAAGATTAATCAAATATTTATTATTTATATCCAAATGCGATCTCTTTATCTTTCATTTATATGAAACTTCACATAGTCAAAGATGTTCAGACGTTCTATTAGTTTTTGCCAAACAAATCATTGATTCCATATAATTCCAAGTGTGAACAATATATTTGTTTTGGCATAATCATCGTAACACGCCTGTTCTCATTAGATCACCAAAGTTAAGTGACATGAAATCTGGCCAGTACCAGATGGGTGACTATTTGGGAATGCTAGGCACTGTATTTATCTTTTTATCTTTCCATGACTGGCATATTCATGCGACTGGAGACCGTTTGTGAATTTGATACTTCCTGTAAACTTTCTCTTTTGTAAGTAGTCGAAATAGTTTGCCCGAAATAGGTTCTTCTGGTACATAACAATATATTCTGGAATTTTTATCTGTAGACAAATTAGCAGATCAAAACATGCCTCAAGATGTGTGTACTAACTTTAACGCTAATTATGATGCGTACAACTAAAGAAGGGTGGATTTAACTTGTTATCTGTGCCTCTCGGATTTTCATCATGAGCTCAAATTTGGTTTGAATCTACTGTCTATAAAACTTTGTTCTTTCGATTAAAATAAATGACTTCTTGTCGGAATTCTTGTTTCTTGATTGATTCTGATTTAAAGGTTTGAATTTATTAATTAGAAATAAAAATATCACCAAAAAAATGATTTTATCAGAAAGAGCATATTTTCGCTTACATATGACTACGGAACATATATTACACTGCCTGCATTACACTCCAAATATACGAACACAGGACATTCAAGATTGTTAAAAGGATGAATCTTCAGAGATAAGTTCCCGCAAATACCAATTATTTGCAACATATTTCTTTACTCCTTTTCACTTTGCGATACAATTTAGTACCATTTTTAAAATGTATTTGTGTCCTTTTTCTCTCGCCTGCATCATTATATATTTTAAACTATGACCCTAACCCAATTGAAAAAAAAATTCAATAGTATAGTTTCAGCTTGAGACAAATCGCAAGTCTTCATCAGTAATAGGAGTTGCCAATTTGAAGATGTTTTTCCACTGCTTGCATAAAATACGGAGCCATTTAACGCTTTCACAAAAAAGAATAAAAAACAGCAAAAAAAAAAAAAAAAAAAACTATTGCGTTCTTGATTAACTAATACTTCCACAGAGCAATGAACCCAACTGCACTTATCCTCAACTCTCACAACAGCAAAATTCCACCCCCTTCATTGTAAAGGTCCCTCTATGCCACACGATTTTCTACTCTAACAGCTGCTTTCCTAAACCTTTGGAATTCCCTCCCTGTTTCTCTTATTGTACCAGCCTGCAGAAATTTAAATATAATGTGAACAACATTTTGCTTCCCAGCTTCTAACCCAGATTACACTGCAATAAATCTAGCTTCTATCACATTTTTAGTGACAATATGTCCCACCCCCCTTATAAAAAAACAACGTTGCTATTAAAATCTACAATTGCTTTTTTATTTTTCTTGGTTCCTTAATGAAGCAAATCCTTGGAGTCCGGTTTGACATTTCATTTATGCTCTGCTGCTTTTTGCCTCATCTTATTGATTGGCATTGTCAGCAAATTGGAGTAAATTGAACTTTTTCACAAATACTCGGACACTTATCAAGCAAAAAACATTGTTTTACATATCAACATTTGTTACATTAGTAAATTAGAATAAAACGTTAAAAAAAAGGGTTTATCTCAAAGTTCAGTCTCCTTTAATTTACAAAGGCTTTCTACAGAACTGCAAAATGAAACAATTTTTTTTTTTCATATTTTTTTTTTTTTCTAAACTAGAGAAATTATAATTAGAGCGCCAAAGAAAGACGTTGTAAATAAAGGGAGACTGAACTTTGAAATAGAACCGTTATCTCCAAGACTGGATTTTTGTGGACAATTTTTTGATGTGTCCATTTACACATATTTGAAAGTTTAATTTTTTTTTTTTTTTTAATCTGTTGGTGTGTCTCACTTACGTTTAAAATAGAATTTTTATGACAAAACACACAAATTGAATGGATATATTTGATACTTGTCATTGTTAAAAGTAATTTTTAGTCCCCCCCCCCCTCGGCAAAGGAGAGATTGGACCTAGTAATTCACTCCTATTCGTTTGTTTCCACTTTTCTCAATAACCACGTCTTGGATTTTTAAAAATTTTACACACATTAATCATAGTGAAAGTAAATTTTTGCCAGAACGGATTTTCCAGGATAACTCGAGGGGGGGGGCATTATGAAGTAAAATTGTCCCTGAATTGTTCATCCATTCATTTGTTTGCACTTTTCTCAATAACCACGTCTTGGATTTTAAAAAAAATTTGCACAAACATTAGTCATGGTGAAAGTAAATTTTTTTTCATTTGTGGAGGGGAACCCTGCATGCTCGGCTTGTTCATGATTTTTCTCTTTTGCTCTTTCATTTTTTTTTTTTTTTTTTTTTTTTAAAGCCGTCTCTCCATCTTTGGTATTTAACCTCCACCCCAATTGTCTTGTCTGGCATTCCAAATGTCAATCTTCAAGTTTTATTCAATATTTCACCCTAACCCCCTTTCACGTTTGTTATGAATGGGCATTTAGATGATACTTGCTATTATCATGATTAACTCCCTTCTCCCTCTCCTCAAATCTGTACTAAAAACTAAAAGATGCAAAGCTAACAATGGTGTCGCCATATTGGAGAAACAAGATGAGAAGTTTTCTTTTTTTTTTTTTTTTTTTTTTTCTTTTTTTCATTTTTTTTTTTATCTGGTAACTTGAAAAATCCCAAATTTCACTGCAAAGCGATTATTATTGCTAATCATGTAGCGTCAGGTTTTATCAATTTCCCCATTTTAAAGGTCATGGATGAAATTAAGTGCTATTTTGTTGTAAATGGTAAAACTTTGGTTTGCTGCTGATCTTTATTTTTTGTTGAACGTGACTTTCTGAAAAAAGGAATTTTAAATTGGAGTAAATTTAAAATGCTAACGTTTATATGATTTTTTTACTTTTACTTTTTAAAATTCCGGACTCCTGGTAAAATGTACCCCAACCAAGTGTTTGTACATTTTTATTTCTGAAGATGGTTTTTTCCGTTCATTTGTTTGCACTTTTCTCAATAACCACGTCTGGGATTTTTAAAAAAATTTGCACAAACATTAGTCATAGTGAAAGTAAATTTTTGTCTGAACAGATTTTCCCAGATAACTCTGGTTGTCCCCTCCCCCTGTCCTTGCCATTATAGGGGTAAGATTGACCCAAAATCATTCGTCCATTCATACTTTTCTCAACAACTACTCCTTGAATTTTTTGAAATTTTGCGCAAACATTAGTCATGGTGAAAGTAAATTTTTCACTTGTGGAGCCCCCTCCCACCGCCTGCTTGGCTTTTTTCTATTAAGACATCTGTCTTTATTTCCCTGTATCATTCTCTCTCCAACCCCCTCTTTCACCTCCACTCAGCACATTCTTCCATAGCTAGACGTACACACACACACCACTCATTTATATAATGATTTCTCAAATAGTGAATCAACATTTTCTTTCCAAATTAGTAATAAAACATATCCCAGTTGACTCTCAGAATGAATGATTTTTAAAAAATTTTATTCATTAGGACAATATCAACTTTGTGGATATCTGTTGTATAGTTGTTGACTTCTTGCTACACTTAACAAGCACACATACGTATGGACAACTGCCCTTTATATAATAGATTAGCAGGCCTTTAGGCGTTGTCCTGTCATAAAATATGCAAATTAATTATATTTTAATTAATGCAGAATTCTTATTTATTATAAACAAAAATACCGTAGGTATTAAATATTACATTAAATTCCTGTTTTTTAGTTGAAATCACTCCCAAGTATGAAGCCACTTACTGTAAACAGGAGCTAAGAATGAAAGATAATTATTGCAAAGCCAGGAAATGCCTATTGGCTTTAATCTGGAAAAGATAAGGTTGGTCATTGAGCAAAAATGAATATCAAAGAAAATAAAGTTTTATGCATAAAACTTTAGTATAAATTATCTTTATTATTATAGAAAAGTCACTTTGTGTGCGAGTTCCTTCCTTATAGGTTCTGAAATGGCTGAGCCTATCTTTTGCGAATTTCGTGCAAAGCTAATTTATGTCTGCCAGAGTTCCGAAATTCATCTTTATAAGCATCGAAAATCGAAAAACATCTGATCCTAAAGTTTTTATATATATATATAATATATATATATATATATATATATATAAAAAGAAAAAAAATTTTACAAGGTAAGTTTTATGCTACACCAGAGATAATAAAATCTTAAAGTATTTGTTCTTAAAGAAAAACTGGATTATTGACATCTGGAGGTATAGCTCCGTGGAAAAACATTTGACCACAAATCGAATCTTCCCTTGTTCAAGCCAGTGTTCCTCACCATTTTATTTAAAATTTTTTCTTATTAATGAGTTCAATGTTGTCGTATTTGGGTTAGTGAATCTATCTCCCCACCACCATTAAGCTGAAAGAAACGTTGCAGTGGTCAAATCCAGCTCCAGACGGTTAAGCAAAATACTGAACTGATTCTAAGCCCTTGCATTTAAATGGTCTGTCCTTGAAACTGCGAATGGTTTGTGCTCATAACGTAAATAGTCTTGGATCACCATACCTGGGCAACCAGTATTTGGGATGTGATGAACTTGAGAAAAGCCGCCCCAACCAACCTAGGGTGAGTGCTGCAACCATAACCATGACCCATTCGAGTGTTTTTGATAAACTTCAAAAATATATTACTAATTTGGATAGTTTCACACTTTCTTCTTTTTTCTTCTTTTTCTTATGTTGATAATTATGGTCTTTTTTATAAATACTATTCATATATGTTCTTCAGAATTGTCTGATCTATTTGTTTCATTTGTTTCATTTGGCTCATTGGTCTAGTGGTCTTTACCTATTCACTGTTTTGATAACTTGTTTTGATACAGCGTATTATTCCAGTAGTTTCTAAGAACTGTAATCTTGTGGAATTCTCTTCCTGCTAACAGTTTCCTTCTATTCATAGCCTTAATATTTTTAAGAGAAAGGTCCATCATCTCCTATCTTTGTGATAATGATCTTTTTTGTTCTTGTTAGCTCCTGACATCAAGTGGGTTCAAATCTTGTCTGGAGCGATTTCCATTAAACAAAAAAATCCAACCATATTTGGTAGAAATAAATTTGTCTTCATGCCTGACTTATCCACCTGACTTCAGTCAGAAATATCCAACAGTCTTTGTTTTGTCAGTTCAATGATATGTGGGAACACTTTGATAATCGTCTCATCAGTAGGAGCTGTGATCTTGAATGGGTGTCATACTTACCAGATCTTACCCCCCCCCATTTTAATCTGTGTGGTTTATCTCGAAGATAATATGTATAAAAAAAAAAAAAATCTATTTGTAATGTTGAGCTGATGAATCTCTGTCCCATTTGAGGGTTCTCAGTAAGGCACAGAAATGTATCCATAATAATTGGCCTAACCCTTTCTTCTCTGTAACTTCTTCACAAACGTGATGTTGCTAGTCTCAGTCTTTTTTATAAATACTATTATGGCATGTCTTCTTCAAAATTGTCTGATCTATTCTCTGCTTCCTTTGTTGCAGCTCGTTTGACTCATTAGTCCAGTGGTCTTTATCTATTCACTTTTGATAACTTGTTTTAATACAGCTTCTTATACCAATAGTTTCTAAGAACTGCAATCTCGTGGAACTCTTTCTGCTGACTATTTTCCTCCGACTTCTCCACGGTCACAGTGTAGTATCTGTTCTGATGCTACACTTCACATTTTCAGTGGAGGTGAAATCCTTCATGACTAAGACAATTTTTATTTTTATTTATTTATTTTTTTTTTTTAGCTGAATTTTTCCCACATTAAAAACCGGCCTTGTGTTTAACTCTGCCCTCATGGGGAGATAAGTAAATAGGAACTTTAAATCAAAATTCTGAATTTTTGAGATGAGGGCTTTTTATATTCCTTCTATTGATTGGACTATTGTTCTCATCTTGAGTTTTAGTCAGATTGTCTTTCCTTCGACCGTCCTCAGGTATGTTGGTTCTTGTTTGGTTATTGTTTACCAAACAAAAATCAACATGCCTGAGTATGGTCGAAGGACAATTCGATCGAAACGTTGTACAAATAAAACAAGATGAGAGCAATAGTCCGATCAATACAAGTAATATAAACTTTGAATTAAGCACGCACGCACACACACACACACACACGGTTTTTTTTTCTTTTTTTTTTCCATGTTTCTTTCCTTTGCGTTTTCACCGAAAAGATAAAAAATTAAACTTATCTGCTTTTTGTCATCATGACATGGTGAATTTAGATTGGATCTAAATATCAGTGATACAGACACACCCCATCTTTTATCAGATGTGTGCGTGTGTAAAAAAAAAAAAAAAAAAAAAAAAAAAAAAATTTCTAGGTAATTGAGTCGATAATGTTTTAGGGCGTGATTGGGAATTTACTCTCCTGTCACAATTGCACTGTATTAATCTGATAATGACGCATTTGTGTATGGAATGTCGTGTTCATTATCAAATTATCAGTGTTTTTTTACACAAATGATTTCTGATCCAACTGGATAAATAACATTGATAAAAAAAAAAGATGTTAACATGTCTGTCACTTTTCTCCTTATAACTGCTTTGTTAGAGCATGTAATTAATCCCTTATCAAGTGTCAACTAATTGAAGGGCCAGATGGGTTAATTTGAAAGGCGGAGGTAGTGGTGGGCCTGGTGGGGTTCAGTAATGGAAAAACTGATCCTTCTTCGATATCTCATTGTTACGACACTTTTTTTTTTTTTTTTTTTTTAAATTTTTAATTTTACTTTTTCTTTCTCTTTGTTATTTGGTGTGTGTTTTAGAAGCTGCCTTTTAAAAATTTTTTTTAATTCTTATCAATATAAGTACATAGGTGTTTGTTTGGAATAATAACAAAAATCAAACAATTGAATTAAAAAAAAAAAAAAAAAACAACCATAAAATTGCCATGTCGAAATTAGTAACATATTACAAAAAATGATAAAGTAGAAAATTAATGAAAATTGCTTTTGGGGAAAAAAAAAAAAAAAAAAAAAAAAAAATTGCAAGTTTGAAATAATAAAAGGAATGGTTTGAAATAATAAAAGGAATGGTTTGAAATAATAAAAGGAATGGTTTGAAATAATAAAAGGAATGGTTTGAAATAATAAAAGGAATGGTTTGAAATAATAAAAGGAATGGTTTGAAATAATAAAAGGAATGGTTTGAAATAATAAAAGGAATGGTTTGAAATAATAAAAGGAATGGTTTGAAATAATAAAATAAAAAAATTCTCATAATAGCAGGGAAGGTAGCTGTATGAAGTCATGGAAGAGAATTGCAGTAATGGCGGATCGTTGGATCGTGAAAGTAAATGTTTTCTGTAATGTTTTGACAGATAATATTGCTTTTAGTTTAAATTCAGTTTTTTAATTTCCTTATTTTGAACAAGCAACATTCCTATGGTTTACTTAAGGGGAAGGAAATTCTGTTCTTTTCTACAACAGCAGCAAAATATCAATACTTGATATTTTGTTTTAAACTTTAATTCAAACCAGAAATTATTTTTTGTTTATTTAAAGGTTTAAGAATAACTAAAGAATTTTGAAATGCCACAAAGTAAGCTGATTATTTTAAAAAACAAACAAACTTAAATCTTAAAATGGCATACTTGTTTTAATTTTGTTTGAATTTTAAACAATTTTTAATTTAATGCCTAAACGATGCCTTAATAAAATTAATCTAATTTTTAACAAATGTCCCATTAAAAAAAAAAAAAATTGAATTGAATATTGAACTGATAGAAATCTGTGCTTATGTAGATTAGTAATTTTGTTTTTTATTTTTTATTTTTAACACTTTTCAGGTGAAAACATTGTGTACTTGTGTCATGTCAAAATTAGTAATTTTTGGAATTTATACTAAAATAATTTGGTAGAAAAATAATTACAAGTAAAAATAGAATTGATAGCGTTTTATCGTATGATGTTAATCATGTGGAAGAGTTGTGCAAGCAATTCAGTATGACAAAGGAGATAACCCGCAACTTCAATTAAGTGTCTGCCATTTTTATACAATCTCAGAATGTGATTGTGGCCGATTTAAAAGAAAAAAAAAAAATCTAGCACTTTCTACTGGCATGTAATGTTTTCACCTGAAATGCGTTGACTTAAAAGATCACTAATGCAAACAAGCACCAAGGTCCTATTTAAATAAATCAAACGTTTAAAATGTTCCTGACAATTTAACTACGAAAGTAGAGGAATTGTTTTTCATTTTTGTTTTACCTGTGATGGGTAATGAGAAAATAACCTGCCATTAACGAAATGTTAAAGATATTAGTTTTTACAAAAATGGATTTTTGTGTTCATTTTATACAGACCAAACGTCTTTATAGAAATACAAGGGCGCATCTGAAACGGGGTTGTGAGAGGATTATGTCTTCTATTCATCTTGTTGAGCATTTCTTAAAGTTTCCAGATCTTATTTCCTTTTTCAATCTCAAATTAATTTTTCATTAATATTGAATCATCCCTTCTCAATTACTTTCCCTCCATTATATTCTTTAGTAATGTTATAGAAGGCGTTCTCATTTTGTTCTGCCTCTTGTCTGTCAACCCTGTCGAAGTGCCAAACGAATAAGAAATACTTGAAACTCCCTTTGTTTTTTAGAGACACTTTTATTTCCTGTCAGTGCTTTCCATTATACATAACAAATTTTGACAGAGCTGTTACCGGCTAGCGGAAATTCATTATCGTCTGTTCTCCTTCTGTCTGCTGTTCATGCTGTTACATCTTTCCCACTCCACTCTCTCTGTTTTACTGCTCCCGCTGCTATCCCCACATGACATCACCAGTCCTACTACCTCCTACTTCTCCTCTCTCTATTTCACTTCACTGACTGCTGTCTACACGATGTCGCAGCACACTATGGTACATTCCTTCCATACCTAAAAAAAAAAAAAAAAAAAAAAAAAAAAAATTCTTACAAGAATTTAAAAAATACAACCCTGCTCAGATTAGGAATATGTCAAAACCAAAAGTCCAAAACCAAGAACAAAAGAAAAAGTTAATGTGAAACATTTTCCTGACAAGTCTCTTATTTTTCCATTTATTAAATACTAAAAAAATACAAAAGTCTTAGTCTTTCAATGAACAACACTGTATGTTCAGAGGGATTAAGAATACCCCCAAAAATAAAAGTTCATAACCAATACCAAAATCCCCCCCAGAAGCGGCTTTTTATCTAGTTATTAAATATCAACAAAAAAGAAAAACACAAAGAAAAATTTTTTTTTTTTTTTTTTTTTTAAGCGACCTCTGTACTTTTAACGGAAAGAAGCATTTATTTTTTTTGCTCTATCCACATCTCAAGATAATCCGTCTTTTGCTTGCTCAAACCCTATGTTGAGATATCCTCGAGACCCTCTTGGTCCCCCGATTTATCGGAAAGGGACCTATGTTTTCAGTGGCGTCCATTTGTTTGGACTATTGCCAGATAACTGTCCATTAGTTTTTCCTAAAATTTTGCCACAAATTGTATTTCATTAAATAGATGTGCACAGTAAAAAAAAAATCTTTTTACAAAAATTCCCATTGCACCCCCAGGGGCTCAAAAGAGGTCAAAAATGCCCCAAAATAGCCCAAAATGACACATTTTGCCCCCATAACTTTTTTTTGAAACTTGGCCAAAATATGGATCCCATTGTTCTTAATATAAATCCAGTATGAGTGGCCCTGGTTCGTGTCCCCGGAGACTTTCAGTGCTAAAAATTCCCTTTTCTGTGGCTCTTTTTTTCATATTTCTCAAAAGCTTGAGATGCCTGACTATATAGTGTTTTTTCATGGTGGTCAGCTTAAATAGACATGAAACCGTTATCCATTTACACTGAGATTCGGCATCCCCAGGGGCTCAAAAGAGGTAAAAAATGTCTCAAAATGGCCAAAAAATACCTTTTTGCCCCATAGTGTTTGGTCCATCCATTAGATTTTACTGAAACTTGGCCAAAATGTGGAGGCCATTGTTCTTAATATAAATTCAGTATGGGTGAACTTGGCAAAATTTTGGTTCGCATCCCTCTGGATAGGGCTAAAAAACATGCCTTTTTGGTGCTCTTTTTTCATATTAATCAAGAACTTGATATGTGTGTCTATATAGTAGTTTTCCATGATGCTAAATTCAAATATACATGTCTTAAGGTGTGAAACTGCATCATTTGTCCCTTTTTCACTGGGATTCAGCATTCCCAGGAGCTCAAAAGGGGGTCACAAATCTCTGAAAATTGCAAAAAATGACACTTTTTTACCCCCATAACTTTTGCCACATCCATTAGATTTTTTTGAAACTTGGCGAAAATGTGAAGGCAATGTTGGCCGTTTACACTTCTCACATTCATCATTTCTTCACTATTTATTTATTTTTTTTATTTATCTATTTTATTTTTTTAATTTTTTTTATTTATTTTATTTATTTATTTATTTATTTTTTTTTTTGTGGTATCATCTCACATGCAGCACAAGAGGGAGACCACACACGTGCAGCTTGTTTTCCTTGATATCTGCCCCACGGGTCAGAGGCCTTATTTGTGCCTCCAACATTTTGGCTATCAACCTATTTTGTTTCTTATTTTTTCACTTTGTCAGGTACATCGTTTGTAATGCTACACCTAGGACCTACTTTATTCATTTCCCCCTCATTGAGGCGTTGCTCCACCTTAGCCAACTCTACGAAGTAGTTGTGCGGATCATGGTCTATACCATAATGCTCTTGCACCTTTTTTTTTAATTTAAAATTTTTTTATTTCTTTCCACATTATTTGAGCATTATTCGTCACCAATCGGTGAATTAAGGCTCCTACCAAGTCCTTTGTAGTCAACAAGGCCGACTGGCACTTGTCTTGCTCTGAGCTGCCTGCGATAAAAAAGAACCTTTCCAGGTCTCCAATCCACACCTCGGATGTATGCCTGTCATTGTCGCCTTTGGCTCGTATATTTAGATGTGACCCTATTTGCATAAAGACTGCTACATCTTGAACTGCTCTTGTAAACTCCCCCCCGCCAAACCCGTCATCACTTCATTAAGAACTGTTATGGGTTTATTTTAGAATCAAAATTTAAATAGACAGGCTTGCGATAAGTAAAGAAAAAAATGTAGAAATACTCAACACTCAGATGGGAAAGGGGCTACAGAGATCAAAGATACGTAAAACAAGGACCTTCTCTCCTTTTCAGACCTCCATATATATATATATATATATATATATATATAATAGCAAAAGTACCCGTCGTTGACTGGGTTCAAAAACAACCTACAGAAAATGGACTCTGATTTATGAAAGTAGGATAGGTTATGAAAAGGAAGTGTTGTAAATTTGGGTTGAATTTGGGGGTATCAAAACCAAAGCAAAATATGATGAAAGTAAAAATAAAATAGATAAACCCCATAATTTATTATACCATACCTGTTCACACTGAAACACTTATCACAATATTCTGTGGATCTATATTAAAAAACCTGGTTAAACTTTGTGACATGTTTCCATTCTATGGAGGTCAGGTGCGAACGAACACCCCATAATTTTATTATACCATATTTCTTCAAACTGAAACATAATTATCAAAGTATACTTACAGATATGAAGTCTTTATTAAAGTTTGTGCCTATTTCCATTCTATGGAGGCCAGGCGCGAACGCAGACCCCACAATTTTATACTATCCCTATTTAAGTTAAAACATACTTATCAAAGTATTCTTATATACATCTATATCAAAAACACTTGTAAACGGTTTTTTTTTTTTTTTTTTAAATTTTAAATTTTTTTCCATACTTTGTGGACCAGGTGCGAACGCAGACCCCACAATTTTAATGAACCACTGTTCTGCCAGATCAAACATGCCCATTCCTGTGTCTCGATACATCTATCATATGTAATCAGTTTTTTAATATAGTCAACCATATAGGAGCCTATTCGTGACCACACACACAGCTTTATATATATATATATATATATATATATATATATATAAAATTTGAAAAAAAAAAACAAAAGTGGGAGGTACTGTTTTTGTCTTGTTGAATAAAACCAGATATCCTGCGACCCAACATCGGAACAAAAAAAAAAAAGTCCAAAATAAAAAAGAAATTCACTTTTACAGATGAATTCCTTCTCAAAAAAATGTACTTTGATGAAATTTCACAAACGATTTTTTTACACATTTTTCAATATGTTGGCGATATTGCTAAATAAAACTTTTGTCTTGTGTTTACTGCGTCTTTAGTTTTGTTTTTCAATACGTCGGCGATATTGTTAAATAAAACTTTCCCAAAATACATTCTCAGACAACAATTTGAAGAAAGAGTCCAACGTTCTTTTGTATTTCCCATGGCAACCTTTTTTTTTTTTTTTTTTCCATATTTTGAATCCCTTTCTTTTCCAAAAAAAAGGGCCCGATCATGGCAACCAAAAAATCACATATGTAATGTTATTGAAGGTGTTCTCATTTTGTTCTTCCTCTTGTCTGTTGACCCCATCGAAGTGCCACAAATAAGAAATACTTTGCACTCCCTATTTATTTATTTATTTTTTTGAGAGAGACACTTATTTCCTGTTGGTGCTTTCCATTATACGTAACAAATTTTGACAGAGCTGATACTGGTTGGGGGAATTCATTATCGTCTGCTCTCTTTCTGCCTGCTGTTCGTACCATCACGTCTCTCCCACTTCACTTTGTCTTACTACTCCTGCTATTATCCCCACGTGATGTCACCAGTCCTGCTACCTCCTACTGTTCCTCTATTTCACTGCAGTGACTGTCTACATGACGTCGCACCACACTATGGTACACTTTTAGTGTGGAGTTTAGAAGAATTAGAAAACTACATTGTATCTGAATAATGAATTGGCAGCCATGTTTAACAATTTGTTTTCAAGACGCCTAGGTGACTGTACAGTACAGTTAACAAGAAAAAGTAGTGAAAAAAAAATCAAATAATTATTACCAAAGGCAAGAAAAGTTACCTGCATTTTTTTTTTTTTTTTTTTTTTTTTTTTTTTTTTTAATCTTTGAAAGTGTTTTTATTTTAAATTGATATTTCGCTCAAATTCAATATTGTTATGGCTTGAATTCAAAATGGCCAACTCTGGTAACTATGAAGATTGTGGTGGCGCCATTTTGATTCGTTTTGATTTTTACAAGCCTCTGAGACAATAATACAGAAAGTAAAACATGGCAAAGTATCAAAACTGAAAAGCTATGCAGGTCTATAGAAGATGAATTTTTCTTGCATTTGGTAAAAGTTATTTGTTGAATATTTTTCTTGTTAACTATACTGCACAATATCTCTATAATTGACTAGATTTCTAAAACTAAATATCATTTGTTGTAAACCTAACTGAAATTTAGTTTGAATGATAACTTTTTCTCTTCTTCACACCAAACGAGGCACAGTGCACTGGGACATAAGGGGATACTATTTAGGACCATGTTTACAGTGAGTTGGGCAATGAGATGTCAGTTCACATTACATTTAAATTTCTGCGTGTCAATACAGTCGGGAAACCAGAAGGGAATTCCAAAGATTATCAGTTTGAGAGAAGAATCTATTAGAGTAGAAGGCTTTCTGGCATCTAAGGATCTCTACTGTATAGTCTACTATATAGGGGTGGGATTTTGCTGTCTCAAGCTATAAAATATTTTGATACATTTTGGAAAAACAAAAATAGTAATAAACAGATGCAGTAATTATCTGTTTTCCGTTTCCTTACATGTCATGAGCAATATTTCTGATAAAGGGAAAGGGTTGCTGTTTTTTTTTGGGGGGGGGTCAAAGTTTAACCAGCTAGCATTTATTGTTGTCTAGTTTTTCACCCTGAAGTATTTTTCATTTTCTTTTAGCTTCATAACTTGTCTGGAGCGATTTCATTTAAAAAAAAAAAAAATGTAAAGCACCCCATCCTCCCCCAGGCAAGGCTCGCTTGTAAAATATGCTTAAATATGTTATTTTAATTCGTAAAGATTTCATATTTATAAAGCCAATTCTCCATTGATTATTATAATGTACCCATTATATGGTAATGATTTGAAAGTTTAAAAAGTTATTGATGCCATCAGTTAGAATCTAAACCAAAACATTTATCACTCCAGCCTTATTCGTTACCATTCAGGTTATCCATAGATGGATAAGAAAAACAAAATTAACTGACTTTAAGTTTATATTTGCGCATGTGTAGAAATAACATGTTGAATCGACTTACTCTTGCCAAGTTCAATTTTGACCCCTTAGCAGCTGTTTTTACCAGCTAAAAACCAAATTGAATTTGTTCCACGAATTCAAATTCCCTATGTTTCAAGTCTGTAGATCAAAAATTGACAGGAGTTTGGTATAGAAACCATTCTGCAAATATAAGGTCACTTGTGTAATATGCATAAGTAGGCTTTTAATATCAATGTCAGTGAGAAAAAAAAAACTTCACTTTGTGTGTAGATATATCATCAATCCATTCTCAAACCAGAAGTTTTTAATTCTCATTTGTGTATCATTCATTAAGTCAATCTTACACGTGTTTCATTGAGTAGCAAAAGCTTATCGATCAACTAATTAGACAAAAAGTGTATTCCTCAGAAAATAGAAAGTTTTTTTTGTTTTTTTTTGATTGAGACTTGAGTTTTTGTGAATGAGATTCCTTGACAGTTTTTATGAATGAAAAAAAAAACATGAATGTAATATAACGTTGCCAAAAAATGTATTAATTTTCCTGAAACCAGTTTATTCAAGAAAGTATCTAATGATTTTTTTTTTTTTTTTTTTTTTTTTTTTCAATATTTCTCACGAATGTAAACAAAATTTGTTATTGTTTGAGAAAGAATCTAGCAATTAAACGAATCTGGTTATGTTGATGTTTTTAAAAGTTGACAGGAAAAAGTGACACAAAAAAGATTGGCAGATGGAAATTTGATTTATCAACCAAGTGGACGCAACGATATATTTCTCTATCCACCATAACAGAGAAACAACAAGGAATAAAAACGGACTGTTGCTTACACCAAATGTGTTGTGTATTTGAATTCTAGAAAAAAGGTTCATAATATAACACTAGAGGCAGCTTTTCCTGCCTTGACAGTTCAAAATAGACTTCGTAGCCTAGTAGGGGATGCTCTTTTCTCTTCCCTGCAACCTCTCTCCCATAGAAAAGGCGTTGTGTTACTGTTATTTTCATGGCAATTGTTCAGCTGAGCTCCAATTTATGGTCCCCTCACACCAAACTTTCACGAAAAACACTGTTCTAATTGAAACCACTATCAATAATTTACCTCACTCTTTATCTGTGCCTAAACCTAAACGTAGATTCCATGAACAAAGCTTCTTTCTCAGAACTGCATGCCTGTGGAACTCTTGTTTCGTTGCTTTCCAGCTGACTGCAATATGATTGTCTTCAAGTCCAAGGCAAACAAGTTCTTGATGAGCCATTCCCTTAAGTCGTCCAATTTACCAAATTTCTATTACTAACGATTACTACGATATTGTCCCATTGACTACCATTCTTGAGTAGCCTCCGGGTCTTGATAGGTGGTGACTCTTTTGTAAGAAAAAAAAAAGATGCTATTTATAGAGTTGGGAAGCGAGATGTCTGTTCACGTTACACTTGATTTTTTGCATGTCAGTACAGTCAGGGAAGCAGGGGTCTGGAAGAGAATTCCAAAGTGCAGCAGTCTGAGGAGAAAAAGCTATTCGAGTAGAAGGCTTTACAGCATCTAGGAATCTCTACAGTGTAGGGGTGGGAGTTTGCTGCTTGTTGGGTTTGTCAGGGGTATTTATGTTGAGGGGATACTAGCGCTCGGTTCGTCAGAGCACTTGCCATTGAAATACTTGTAAAAAAGGATACGTTTCGGTGATGAGATAGAGGTTAGTTTGGTTAATAGTGTGGGATCTATTAGGTTGGAGACTCTTTGTTGAACTCTGTCTAGGAGTGAGAGATTAGTAACAGATGCACCAGCCCAGATGTGGCAACAATACTCCATGCATGGGCAGACTGTGGGCTTGTAGAGATACAGGATACTCTCAGGTGTGAGTAGCTTTTTAGCACGGTAAAGTTGAGCTTCCTTTATGACATAATGGAAATAAAATGGGAAATCTATATATAAATTTGAGATACGCAAGTTGTTTTAATGGTTATGCAACCGTAAAAAGATCGAGACATGCTGACCTAGATATAACAATGCAAGTTATACAAGTTTTAATTTTATAACGTGAAAATATCTGAATAACAAAATTTAGTTCAGGTTATTTTATAACAGGATAATTTCTAGACCACGGCTCGGGAATCTTTTTGAAGCGTGAGGGCTAAAAAGTTATTCTGATTCTAGGTGGGTCAAATAGTTTTAGCTTCATTGCCATGGAGGACAACAATGTTATTAAATAAACAAATTTTCTGTGTATTTGAAAAACAATTATTAAATATAAAATGATTTATTTACATCAAGGGTGTCTGTCAGGGTTATAGAGTCGGAGGGGGTCGGAGGTTTTAGATGGAGTCAGATTTCTAAGAGTACTCGGAGTTGGAATTTTTTTTATCAGACTCCGACTCCTTAAGTTCAATAAATTTATTTTTTTACGTAGTTTTCCTGTTTCGTTTTACCAGTTGCACAATTTAGCAGTTTATTTACTTATTTTTTTTTTTTTTTAATCATATTTTGTACTGCAATGCTTTTACTTCATTTTTATTTCTGTCCATTGGATCCCTGCAAATCCTGTCTGGACAGCTGTTTTGGTTGTGACGTCACACAGAATCAATGAAAATTCTGTCTTTGAGTGAGATCACTGTGGATTAAATCCGATTACAATTGGATTGTAATCTGATGTAAAAGCAATCGGATTGTAAACCGAAAGTTATCTAGTTCCTGAATCAAATGGAATTTGGCAATTAAATTAGTCTGGGATTGATCTAGAATTACAATCTTATCCGAAAAAAAAGATGGGCCTAAATCAATAAGCAATTCCTACTATAGATCTTCTTAGCTTTTTCCTGTTTTTCTTATGATTCTCTTTCCATAAAGGCAATATTATCTTTTAAAACATTTCTTCTCTGAATAATATGTCTTTACTCCCCTCTTCTGGTGAGAAGTGTTTGGCTTCGAAATCCCATGGCTTAAAGAGGTTTCTCTATCCTTAAATATTGTAATCTGTTTCGAACTGATAGCATAATAAAATTTGATTGTAAATTTTTTATCCTTTTATCTTAACTTATTCTAGAAAACTCGTTGAGTGTGTATGTGAGTATATTTACCATACAAGTGAATGTTAAATGTAAAAAATAATATACATGAAAAGTATTTATAAAATGCTTGCCGATAGGTGTGAAAGGCTGGTATATGGATTTGCAGGATAGATTTCCACATAAGGGTCAAGGAGTCGGAGTTGGTATCCTAGGAAGTCTCGGCATCAGATTTTTACCATCTGACTTCGCAACCCTGGTGCCCATTACATTGATTACGACCGACTGATCACATGGTGGATAGATCACATGGTATTGAAAAAAATGATGCTGGCAAACTTCCAGAACCTTGCAACAGAGCTGGAGACACAAGAGCAATCATGTTTGCAGCTTGACAGTTCACGGCACAAAAAGAACATTAGTCAATTGTTTAACAAGACTCTGCTTTCAAAACCTTGCGTTACTCAAACCAATCTCTGTATTCATGTGCTACCCTTTCCAGAAAGATGTTGCTGTTTCACTCGCATCGAAAATTGCAAGACTGTTTCACTTGACCTCTTCCAGAGTGGAAGATAAGATTCTAACACTTAAAGCCGATATTCAACTGAAGGCCAGAACTGAACAATTATGGAATTTACTATCCTCTTGACTCCATTATTTGGTTTCAATTATTTATCCGAACCTTTTTCCACATGAAGTTCATTAAGTCCAAATTTGAAATTGCTTTTCCTACTTAAAGCACAATTGCACCATGATACTTGACTTTTGCGTTTTAAACTTTAATGCAAGCACTTAAAAACCAATTTTATAAAATCAGTAAGTTCTCCGCAGTAAAATGTAGACTGAAAAGTATTTTGGACAAAGTCGCTGTGGAGAGCATTGTGAAGCTTCCTCCTGATGGACTGTGATGGGTCCTCAACTAGAGCAGGCAATTGATTTGATTGAAAAATAGGCGATTTCATCAATTTCGATGACAATAAAAATGTGAAACATTTGATGATTCAATCCCAGGTAATCTCTGGTCTCCCTGCTAGTATAAAATGCAATGGGAATAAATTTTCAATAAGATTTAAGATGGGTTTAGAAATTTTAAATTTTATTCAGTTAATTTCGTTAAAAGATCCTTTTATAAACACATTTTTGCCTTGATTTACTATTTAAAAAAAATTTTTTTTCAACATTGCCAGTAAAAAAAAAAATAAACAGATGTAGTGATTATTTTTTTATTTATTTTTTTTTTTTTTTTGCTTACATTTAATGAACAAAATTTTTGATAAAGATGGAGGAATTGCTGTTTTCTGTGTCGGAATCCAACCATCTAACATTTATTGTTGGCTAGTTTTTGACCTTAAAGTATTTTTCTTTTAGCTCCTTACGTAAAGTACCTTCATAACTTGTCTGGAGCGATTTTTCATTAAAATATATAGCCCCCTCCCTCCCTCGGGTTATAAAATATGCTTAAATACGTTATTGAAATGAGTTTGGTAGAAACCATTCTGTACACACGAGATCACTTGCATAATATATATAAGGCTTTTAATATCAATGTCAGTGCGAAAAAAACTCCATTTTATATTTGTGTAGATATATCATTAATCCACATTCCGAAACCAGAAATTTATTTCTCAATCGTGTATTCATTTTTTCATGAAGTCCATCTTACACATGTTTCGTTGAGTAGCATAAGCTCCTCAACCAGAAACAAAAAGTATATTCCTCAGAAAATATAAAGTTTTTTATTTTGAGACTTGACTTTTTGTGAATGAAAACTCTGACGAAGTCTTATGAACAAAAAATGTAAATGTAATTTAGCCTTGACAAAAATTTGACAAAAAAAGTATTAATTTTCCTGAAACCAGTTATTCAGGAAAATATCTATGATATTTACGTCATAATGAAAATAAAATGGGAAAGATATCTATATATCTATAAAAGTGAGGACACTTCTCAACCTATATACTTAATGAATTTTTGATCTACAAACTTGAAATTTTGTATGTAGAGTATTCAGACATGTGGAAAACCTTTTTAATCCTTTTTAATCCATTTTCATCTGGAAAAAAGGAGCTGCTTAGAAGTCAAAATTAAAAAAAATTGGTACGTGGAGGCCGTCAGATTTATGTTTGCTAACTGTTTCATGACTGCGCATGCGCTAATCATTCACATTATGTTAAGAATAAGGTCATAAAATACGTTTTGGAGATTGTGTTCAGTTGGGCTAATGATTATCTTACTTTACTCACTGTCTTTGTTCTAGTTTCGATCTTAGCTCGAGCATATTTTCTTACTTACAAGAAGTGAACTGTTTAGAAAAAACATGGTACTCGCATGCAAGCATCTTAGTTTCTTTAAATTTTTTTTTTTCTTAGAATTTAATGTTACGTTTAATACCTACAGTATTTCTGTAATAAATAAGAATTTTGCATTAATTAAAAAATATTTATGCATGTTTTGCGACCTGCTAGTTTAATATAATTATTTTCCTCTTGTATCATATTGAATGCTCTCGGAGGCAAAGGATGACGGTTGGATAAGTTGAAGTATGCAAGTGAGATTGGATAAATTTGTGAAGCACGTAAAGACCTCATCGAAAGTGAGAAAACGATTGGGAGTTTGTCAAAAATGATGCATAAAATGATTAATGAAAAACATACTGAGGCCGTCTTTCTCCCACCATAAGACAAATGTCGAATCAATATTATAATTATTTGTCCGTTTTGCATTGTTAAACTTAACACCAATAGTTTCTCTGAAATAGCCATCGTTATATTCTTAGTCTTCAACTTCAAGAAATGTTAAGAAGCATCCACTTCTAAGATTGCTATAAAATATGCAATGCTTAGTGTTGTGACATCGAGATTGGTTTGCTGATAATTCCAATCAAATTAATCTTCAAATTGATAGAAAGCGGAAAGCTTGTTTGAAACTTCTCAGCTCTTCACCTCTGAACAGGCCAGCTTTTGCTGCCCACTTCTCTTCTGTGTGGAGTGAGGTTCAGTGTTGTGTGCGCCAAATAAAAAAAGTGGTCTGACCTCTTCAGGGAGATACAGACTGCCTACAATCATAGAGATGTTAAGACATTTTACGATTTGCTTCGTCAAAACTATGGTCTGAAATCCTCTTCAACTACACCACTCCTGGTGAAGTATGGAAGAACCTTGCTGAAAACCTCAGATGAAATTATGCATCAATGCAATGAACACTTTCGTGATCTTTGTCACAACCCATGCAATGTTGCAAAAAAGTATTCCTCAATGTTCCTTTTGTCTGGAACTTTATGTTGAACCGACTTTTGCTTTCATAGCCCAGTCATTGACAGCAGAGGCAAAATTGTGAGTGGACCGTTTTGGTTTTGATTCTCTGTGGTGGCACATGAGTCTTTTTGTTATACTTTTTTTTCTTTTTTTTTTTTTTTAAATCATTACTATATATTGCATCCAATGTATATATATATAATATAATATATATATATAAGTGAAAATGTCTGTCTTTTCTCTATGGTAGTTAAGGAAGACTATTATACGGTGGCATTACTTTACATATTCACACTTTTTAATATATACATATGCACATAACTTTATGAACAGTACATATAGCCTGAGCAAAGCCGGGCACCCATGCTAGTATATATATATATATAATCTCAAGTTGACAAGTGAGTTCTTGCGGTTTTGGTCCCACTTCCCCCCAACAAAGGACCTAGTAATTCACTCCTGTTAGCTTATTTGTACTTTTCTCAATAACCACGCCTTGGATTTAAAAAAAATTTTTGAACAAACATTAGTCATGATGCAAGTAAATTTTTACCAGAACAGATTTTCTGAGATACCTCTGGTTGCCCCCCCCCTCCTCTCCTCGGGGGCATTATAAGGGTAAAATTGCCCCAGATCGTTTGATTGTTTGCACTTTTCTTAACTGCTCCTTAAATTTTTTGAAATTTTGCACAACATTAATCATGGTAAAAGTGAATTTTTCATTTGTGGAGGGTGACCATGCATGCTCGACTTAACTTTTAAATTCAGATAAACATATCTTGGCGCAAACAAAAATTTATTGAAATAAGCAACATTAGAATCAACACACACATTTTTTCAACACAAAACAAGTGTATTCATGTCAGTCATGTAAAAATCTTCTGTTCTGGTGACAATTAAGTCGCTGAAGGCATTTTTTATATCGCTTAGGGTTTTGAAGCATTTCTTAAGCAGAAAGTTGAGATGCTTGAAAAAGTGGTAATCAGTAGGTGAGAGGTCTAGAGAGTATGGCGGATGAGGAAGTTTTGTCGCCCAATTTGTTCAACGTCTGCAGGGTCAGTTTAGCAACTTGCGGTCGAGCATTGTCCTGGAGGAGAATTGGGTCTTTTCTGTAGACTAATGCTGGGTGTTGTTGTTGAAGTTTCTGATGCATTTCATCCATTTGTTGACGGTGCTTCTCCTTTGTAATGGTTTTGCCTGCATTAAAAGAAAAACTAATGGATGAAACCGGTCGGAGACCACCAAACAGTCAGCCTTCTTTTGGGGCAACTCTGCCTTTGAGAAGTGTTGTGGAGCTTCGTTGGTGTTTAAGCACTGAGCTGAGGGTCGCCGGTTGTAAAAAAAAAAACAAAAACCTGCTTTTCATCGCAAGTCACAACCTGGTTGAGAAACAGTTCATTCTCTTGTGTAAAATGAAGATGACACTTCATAATGGCGTTTCTTTTGGTTGTCGTTCAATTGGTGAAGCATCCATTTATCAAGTTTTTTCTTTCCAATCTCTCAAATAGTTGGAAATCATTGTATAGATTACATCTAATTAAGAAGCAAATTCTCAAACAGTTCTACATGGATTGGCTTCGACTAAGGCTCTTAATTGATCATTGTCAACATCCGATGGCCGACCACTAGGCTCATCATTTTCAAGACTCTTGTCACTACCACAAAATTTCTTGAACCACCATTGTGTAGTAGTGATTACTGAAACAAATGCTTTGTTGATATTGTGAGCTTTTCAACCTAGCTTGAATTGAAATTAAAAAAAAATTGTGCGTATTTTTTTTTCCCTCCATCTTGTATTCAATATATATATATATATATATATATATATATATTACTAATCCGGCGTTGGCCAGGTGTTTGAAGAAAGTGTTAGTAGGAGGCAGGCTCTAACCCGTGACACGAAGGTGGAAAAGAAAAGCTGAGATCTTACGGCTATGCTATAAGGTGAGAGAAAGTGAAAAGCATTCAAAATTAACGATTAAAAAGTTGACTTAAAGTGAATAAGTTCACGCAGGTGCAAAAACGAAGGTTGGCTGCAGGCCAGTTTCTGCTTCCCCACGATGTTGGGGAAAACTAGCTCCCCTCAAGAAGGGGAGCTCTCCAAATGAATAACAGTTGTTTGATACAAAGGGTTTCCCCAACCTTGATCAAAGCTGATTGCCTTCAAGACGTCTCGGCCATGTAGGCCAGGCGAGTTGATTTGCTTTGAGTTTCGCTTTATTTATACAAAACGACCAACAAACACTAAAAAGGATGGAACAGAGGGAATTTTATAAAAGTCGATCAAAATAAACGTTCTTTTGCAAATCGTAGATATTATAATCTAGGGAGTATGTAAAAAGTTGTAAAAAAAAAAAAAGTATCGTGGTCGAGAGCCCCCCCCCCTCCCCCAAACAGCCTTTCTTGGACATACAAAAACACGCACGCCACTTTTGCTTTTTATATATATTAATAGCAGAATGGTTATTTTTGGAATATTTTTAAATGATATGATATTTAAATTTGTCCAAATGGTTATGAAACAATTGTAACATACGATTAACTATTAATATTAGTTTTACAGTTCAACATATTTGTTTCTGTTTAAACATTTATTATAAATATTGAAATCAATTACGTCTTGTTTATTGCCGGTTGAAATGAACGCAAATGCATTGCAAATTTAAAAAAAATAAAGAAAAATACAACATTCTTCTTCCACAAACTGTAAAAATAATTCATGTAAACCCTTCTGAACATTGTTGCATGAAATGAACGCAGTCTAAAATACAAATTTCCAGTTTTTTTTTTTTTCAAAACGTCTCATTTTTATTTTGCTTCTCTTTTTATGATCAAAAACTGAGGACCGCTTGAAATATAAAAAAAAAAACATATATATAATTTTGACTTTTTTTTTTCCTCATCTCGTATATTACCACTTGGAATGTAAGAGGCTACTAATTAGGAACGTGTGTAACAGAAAAAGTTGAGCAATGAGATATCTGTTCACATATATTTAAACTTTGGTCAGTTAGGGGAGCAGGAAATGGGGAGGGAATTCCAAAGTTTAGCAGTTTGATGGAAGAAACTATTAAAGTAGAAGGCTTCTAGCATCCAGGGACCTCAACTGAACAAGTGTGCTTTTGCCGCTTTTCAGGTTAGTTGAATGCATGTTGAGGGGACACAAGTGCTAAGAATTCATCAGAGCACACTCCATTGTAGTACTTGTAAAACAGGCAATAGGGATACAACAGTGTGATGATGGTACAGAGGTTGAAGTTTTGGCGACAGTGTGGGACCTATTAGAATTGACACTTTCTTTTGACCTTGTCTGAGGGAGAGACTAGTGACAGATGCATCAACAATGCTCTATGCATTGGCGAATCGTGGCTTTGTGAAGATGTAGGCTGCTCTCTGGTGTGAGTAATTTTCTAGCATGGTAGAGAGAGCCCACCTTATTTGACAATGTCTGCAATATATTTGTTCCAATTTGTATTGCCTGCGAATGTTGGGCTGAGGAGTTTGAAGGATGGGCTCTCTGCAAACTTTTACCATTATTGCTGGTAAGCTTTCGACTAATAACTTTTCCTTGGACTACTTGTTCTTGGAATTCCCTCGCTGCTTCCTTGACTGGACCAACATGCATGATGTAAAGAAACATCTTGCTGCGCAACTCCCCACTTAGAATGCTCCTATAGATCTGGCTCTTACATCTTGGTGTAAATGTCTTGTTTTAGAATGGACAGATATAAAGAGAACAAAAAAAAATTTCTGAATTTATTTGTTTTAAAAATCCTACGCGGTGTCCTCAATAAGTTTCCAGATTTTTCATATGGGCATTTTTCTTGATACCTGAAATTCTAGTCTCCTTTTGAAGTAATCTCCTCTGGCTGCAATTCACTTGTTGTACCATTCCAACAACTCCTAGAAGGCCAAATGGAAGTTCTCTTGTGTGTGAGCGTGTCAATGACCCTTGACACAACCTCTTTCATCTCCTCGATTGTCTCATAACGACGGCCTCTAAGGTTTTCTTTGAGCTTAGGGAATAATCAAAATCACAGGGAGCAAGGTCTCAACTATGAGGGTGAGGAACTGCCTTGATGCCCATCTTGGTCATGACAATGTCTTTCTGATCTTCTCTGTGCACCCTTGGGACAAACTTTGCATAAATCTTCTGCATCTTCAGTTCCTCATGAATAATTGTGTGTACAGTTCCCACACTGACATCAAACTGTGCACTTATTGTCTCTATCGACACAACGACAATCTTTATCCACAATTCTTTATTTGGCCAATCAACTCTGATGTTCTGACTTCCTTACTTTTCCCACACCATCATCCCCCACAGACTCTGCCTTTCTTGAATCTCTTATGCCTCTCAAAAACTGATGCTTGATTCATTCATGCAAGATGGTCCAAAAGCAGTCTGAAGCATTCCATACGTTTGTGGCATTGTTTTCAAGTTTAAAACATAATTTTATTGCATATCGTTCTCTTAAAAT